>NW_010340714.1:0-9048 GCF_000700745.2 Antrostomus carolinensis | reverse complement strand
GGAATGCAGGTCTTGTGTTGGGAGTCCGAGGGTCCTGCTGGGTCCCTCACCCCGTTTTCTTGGAGCACTGGATCCCAGGAGGTCTTGGCAGACCTGGGGCTGGCACCCTCTGGGCACAGAGCCCCAAACCCACACCTCTGAGTAGACAAGAGAAACAGGGACATTAGGACTGCAGGAAAGCTGAGGGATGCAGCATCTGTTGGACTGGTGGAGCAGAGGGCACCAGGCAGTCTTGGAAACGTTTTCTTTTTTCTTTTTTTCTCCTGTTTGGCCACTCAACAAGCCATGGCTGGGGGCAAAAGCCCCTCTGCCCTCCATGAGGTCAAACAGGTTGAAAGATGCTGCCCTTAAAGGAGGAATTGTTTACGCTTAGGGAGGAATGTGCTGTTTTGAAGTACTTTGTGTGCGTGATGTGTCTGAGCCCCTGACCCACCGCCTTGCTGAAGCCCTCCATCCATGCAGCAGGCTGCCATGGGCTCAGCCACCTTGTAGGTGAAGTGACCTGGCAGGAGGGTCCACGTGAGCCTTCCTGCCCCAAGATCCAGGCTGTGTAGCACCAGCTCTTGACTAAGGCAAGGTGCTGCCATGAGGGTTGTCTGCTAGGAGCCAAGCTGAAGGACTCCCTCATTTGTTTGATGTGGCAGTGATGTGGCTTTTTGGGCTGGGGTGACTTTGGGACCTGGGATGACTTGGAGAAGGTCAAGCCAAGGGTGAAAGCTTTGTTTTCTATTGCTGCAGGTTGGCTGAGTGTTTGGTTTTTCTGTGGTTTGGGCTGTTGCAGCCAGGGTGATCCTTTTTTCTCTCTCCTTCCTTCCTTCCTCCTCTGCAGCTTCTTAGCGAGGTTGGGCTGCTCATCCTGTGTGGATTATTTCACGACCCAGGGGCTGACCACCATCTATCAGATTGAGCATTACTCCATGGATGTAAGTAACTCCTCACCATTTCCTTTGTTTGCACCCTTGGCCCTGCTGTAGGAACAGGTCAGAAATCCAGACTCAGTATATTTTTATTTTTATATGATTAGTTCGATTTAAGGCTGTTGCACACAGAGAAGACTTATTGTGAGGTGAAGAGAGGCTGGACTCAGGGCCAGCATTGTAACTGCCTTGCCTGGCACAGAGCAAGAGAGGCTCTGTTTTTTTAAGAGTGTCTCTGTCTCCCCGTGCCCACCACTGTGCATTTTAGCCCGCAAAGTGGCCCCAGCCCACACGCTGGTTAATTCTGCAAGGCTTTGTTTCAGTTTACACCGCTCTGAAACACCTCACTCGCCTGCAGACAAGTAGGCTGTCCAGAAGTGGTCTGTGTTTTTCCCTCCCTGCTTCTGTTTTCTGGCCTTACCTTAACAATCTTCCCTTGCCACTGGCATCTCAGCCCAGCTGTTTTGGGTTTTTTTTTATTCTCTGGCATGGCTTTTGCTGCAGGGTTGCTGCTTCCTCTCCTGTGCCATTGCTCTCCTCAGAGCTGGCTGTCCGGTATTTTTGCCCCAAGACTTTGCAAAGCTGTGGTACTTTTGCTTCCTAGCATGGGCTGCCTTCCTTCTGCTGCTGCTGCTATGGTTAGAAAAGCTGACCCAAATTAACCAAAGCTGGTTGCTAATTTTTTCAGAAGCTGATACCACATTTCCCAGAGTTTAGGTAATGTGACCCTGAGGTACTGCACCAGAGATGATGGGGCCTCAAAGTCAAGTTTTCTAAGGTTATGTGTCTGTTCTGAAATTCTGGTTATGTTCAAATAACGAAGGCAGTTCCTAGTCAGACCCAGAGCTTTGAACACTGGAGCTCAGACTTGGATTCTAAAATCCTTTTGCAGGTTTTGAAATAAACATGGAAGTTTTCAAAGCCATTGAACTTCTGCAGCCCAGTATCCCCTGCCATAGACAGCCAGCAGATCTTCCTGAGCTTGCCTGGAGGCCTTGCAGTCTAGTTAAACAGCTGCTTTAAGTCACTGTATCTTATACGTGAAGGGGTGTTTTGTGCAACTTCAGAAAGACCTTGAGTCATTAGTCCTTGCTACCTCATGGCTACATGTGCTTGTTCAGAAGTGAACCACCACCTTCAGGATTAGTGGTTTGTCTTCTACAGTGCATCATGGGCACCTGGATTTTAGCAGCTTTGTTGGTTAATAGGCATTTGCAGGGTGGCCCAGAGGCTGCTGCTACTCCTGGAGCCCAGCTTGCCCAGGGATTGCCCTGTTAAGCCCTCCACCTTGCCTTGCAGGATCTGGTGAGCCTCAAGATCCCGGAGCAGTTCCGCCATGCCATCTGGAAGGGCATCCTGGACCACCGGCAGCTCCATGACTTCTCCTCCCCTCCCCACCTCCTGCGCACCCCCAGCGGCGCCTCCACCGTCAGTGTGGGCTCCAGCGAAACCCGGGGGGAGCGGGTCATCGACGCGGTCCGCTTCACGCTCCGGCAGACCATTTCCTTCCCGCCCCGCGACGAGTGGAACGACTTCAACTTCGACATGGATGCCCGGCGCAACAAACAACAACGCATCAAGGAGGAAGGGGAGTGAGCTCCGCAGACCCCGCTCCACCCCACCCCAGCCACAAACTGCTCAGCCCTTCATTTGTCTTCCTTCTGCTTGGTACTGCACCCCTGGACGAAGGGCGGAGGGAGCCTTCTTGCTCACTCATGCTATCTAGGTCATGTTCCTGGACCACGACCTCCACCCCACCTCTTCCAAGGGGAAGAGCTGAGCAAAGGGGGAAGGCGGGTGGTATTTCCTTGAAAGCCGTTGACCTTCTCAAGAAGGTGTCATTCTTGTTTCGTGTTTTCCTTTGGGGAGAGGGCTTCTTTTCTTGACTTTTGAATCCTCATACACCTTATGGGTGTCCTGACCTGCAAACTTGTCTCTCTCATCCAGCAAATCCCGCTTTGAAAAGCAGGAAGATTAAAATAAAGTTTTAAAAAGTAAAAAAAAAAAAAAAAAACCAACAAAAATAAAACCCAAACCTGAAACCAAATACAAAAAACCTAAAGCCACCAAATCCTGAACTGACAGTTCATGCAAAAAATAAATGGGAATCGGTCTGCTGAACGTTGCACTTAAACAGCCTCTTCCCACGGAGCTGAGTGCTCTGTTCATGTGTAATATTCTCCAGCGGAGACAGCACATGCACTTTGCTGGGCAGGCCAGCGCTTACGGCCACCTACAACCCACTTTTTCCCTTTCCTTTGCCTTCTCTGGGAAAAAACAAACCTGCTGTCTCTTCTTGTTTTGAACTTACATTCATGTGTATGTCCTAGTTTGCTTGTTTCAGGATATAAATGCAAATACAGCCATGGGTCACTCTTGACTTCTGTGCCCCACCCAACCTTTAGCTGTTCTGTACTACTACTGACATTTAAGCTAGAGAATTAGGCTTTGCCACATATGCAACCTGGTTAGTTTAGCATAAGGATTTGTCTGCCTAGCTTCCAGTTGAACAGAGCACCAACTGAGAGCTGCACACTGATTTGTAGGGCTTCAGCTATCCTAAACCCAGACAATCTCTTATTTAGACCATGCTAGATTGGTTTCCTGTCAAATAGAACTGTCTTTAGATACATCTGTAATAGGCTGGAGCCTGTTGTGGTTTGTTGCTGGTGACTGTAGACTAAGTGATGAGCAACTAGAAGTGGAAAGTGAAAAAAGAAAGAAATTTCCAACTGCCTTGGAACAAGGACCAGTTCCTAGTAATATGAGTGTTGCTAGTGCAAAATGTCATGTTTACATGAGAAATTGATTTTTCTCTGTTTTTTCTTCATTGGTTTTACAGCAGCTGTGCTCTGAGGCATTTCCTCTGACTGCCAGTGATCCTGTGGACAAGTAACTGAACAGAGTGCGTGTTTTCACATTTATATTGGCTAAGGTAGAGAGACTCTAATCTGTACAATACAAACCTAAACTGAGGAGCTTGGCTCAGCACAGCTGCTTTCAAGTTGGCTTGTTCTTTTTAACAGTAAGCCTGACTTTTTTTGGTTAAGGAAAGATGTAGAAAGCAGTTTAAATGACTTGTCATCCTACCTTGCTACAACCAAATAATCTCGTTTCAATGCAGCGGCTGTTTTCTGGTCCCTGCTGTGTGCCATGTATTTCATTTAAGTCCGATACAGTAAGCATCCTTCTCCATCTGTCTGTTGTGCCAGGTCTGTGTTGCATTCAAAGACTGCCTTTCGGTAACTGTGCAAGCCTATTTTGGATAGCTCTAAATAGTCATGCAAGACGGTTACCCTGTAAAGAGTGTGTATATAAATATTTTTTTTGTATGTGTAATTTTTGTTTCCTACAGCATAACATGCCAATTTTTATTTCTTCTTGGGCTATCGGGTCTGACAGAACCACAATAGAGTTGTTTGTTTTTCTGATTTTGTTTTTTTTTTTTAATTATTATTATTTTTATGCAGAATGCTTACGGTATACCATGGAACAAATGACTTGTCACTGGACAAATATATTTGTATTTTTCATACTGAGGTTCCTGTGTTACTTTGCAATTGAGGGGGGGGGAGTAGGTGCAGAAAGCCTGTTTTATCATTTTGTTTTGTAACACTTCAAAGAGCAGAGTCCTAGATTTCAAAGTATTTAACATGCTCAGTGTGAAAACTTACTGTCTTTTTGTGTTTCTCCTATATGCTACAAAGGAAGTGTTTAATCCTGCTCTTGACTCGATGCAAGAATTAATTCAGCGGGGCAGTGTTGGTGCGGGGAAAGTGTTAGTGCAGGTACTTTGCAAATTCCTCGAGGTGAATTAGGTTGTGCCTTTCTCGCCTCCAAGGTCTTGCATCTCCATTGTGTAATCCTTCTGAGCTGCTTCGGTATTGTACAAATATTGATGCAAAATACTGTCGTTTTAGGAACTAGGAAGCTTCTGACTATAAAGGTTAATGCAGTTAATGCTGTGCCCAGAGTCTGGGTGCAAGAACTTCAGTATCTGCTTTTCAACTCGGCAGTGAGATGGAGCTTTTCTGCTGCATCACTAATGATTAAAATATATGCTGTGAAAACCTTCTTTCTACTGTATACCACTGTGGAGCCCACTTCTGGGTAACTGGAATCTTCAAGTGAGTTTGAACTGCTGTAGCTTTTACCCTCCCCTGTAGAGCTGTGATTTGTTTTGTTTTGATACATCAAAGCGTATGGGTTAAATTGAGCTGAGAATCTGCCATGCTTGTAGCAATGACAGTGTTGCCTGCACCAAGACCTGTGTGTGTTTTGGAACACCTTGTTGTTGAAGTCAGTGAAAATAAAAGCCAAACTGAAAATGACACTGAATTCCCAAGCAGCTTATTTTCTTGCCAGTGCGCCTTCTTGGAAATGAACAGGAGACTTTGTTGCTGCTTCCTTCTCTGAGCAGCTGAGGTGTAGTGTTGCCTTCACCCACACGTGCAGTTTCCTAATCCTCGTACCATCCATGGCACAAAGGTGTGTTAAAAGGTGCCATCACACACCCATCTGCCTTTATTCCAGATCAAATGGGTCAGCCCCTGTAAGCCTCTTGCTCAACTGTGAAGTCTTCTGGCTTTTTGATCGTTTTCCTGGCTCTACTTTGCCCTTACATCAAGTTTCTTTATTCTGTCTCTGAGCAGGGCACTTGGAAGTGCCCCATGTTCAAGGTCCCACTCAAACACAATGGAGCTGTGACTGCTGTGCCCCCCTAGCCAGGAGGAGGGAATGTGTGCTGCCCTGTCCTGCCTCCACACTTGTGAAGTAGCCTTGCACAGCCATCTCCACCACCCCCTTTTGGAGATCAGGGAGCTTTGTCCTCACACCAAAGACTTTATGTATCACCCATCACTGTTTCCTACCAAAGCCTTTGCCTTTTCTTTTGCATCCCAATTCCTCTTCCAAGGATTTGAAAGAAGAGAGCTCAGAGCCAGTGGGGTGGCTGTCCTGAAAGTGATGGAGTGGCTTTCATGAGCCAATGGCTTTAGTCTGTCCATGGACCACCACATTAACTGCCCAGCTTCATGAATGGTTGTCTGTGTGGGGCCCCATGTCTGTCTCTCTCACAGTTTTCCTGGGTTATGGTTGAGGAAGGATGCTCAGGAATGGGGAGAGTTGGAAAAAAACACACAAAGATCTCAAAAGAAGAAAAGTCCATGGTTTCCCTTGGGAGTTTACCATTAGGGTAGGGAAGGCCTGCCTGATTTCTTTGGTTCTGGTAACTTTTTCTTTTCCCTTCTGCTGGGAGATTAGAAAAGCAGTCCCCTGGTTGTTCTCTGGCAGTCAGGGATTGCTTGAATGTGGCATCAAAAACTAGTACGTTGCCCTCAAAAGAGAGAAGTGCTGCTACAACAACTGCAAGAACTTGCTGTTTCAGCTGATGGACTGCTTGCCTCTAGATGAGCAAACTGAATCAGGTAAAATAAGATTTCAATTTCCATTCACCAGGTTGCCTTGAAATATGTTTGCTGATGGTTGCAATTGCTGCCTGCTGTGATCCACTGCTGGAGTAGGAACTTCTGCATTGCTTATGTTACAGCAAGGGTTTCAGTGCTGAGGAATCCCAAGCTGGCACTCTCCCTTTTGCCCTCCACCCATACCCATTGGAATTTTGTCTTTGGATATTGAGATGCTTCATATGCAGGCACGAAGTTTTCAGGGCAGGGATCCATCACAGGCTTCCAGCTGTGTTTTGCAAGCCTGGGTGGGCCTCTGAAGATGTGCATGCCCTTCTATGCTCTTTTCTAAGCGTGCTGTAGCTAGCAGTCCCCTGGAATGAAACTTATCCAGACACAACAAAACTTGGCAAACATCCGAGTGGAGCCTGTGAAGGGTGTCTTGTTTGTCACGTTCTTCCTGTCCTGTGTGGCTTAGCAGAAACCCCTGCCTTCCTGACAGCAAAGTGGCCACCTGCACTGCAGTGGGAGCATTGCAGGACCTGGCCTCCCACTCTGCCTCTTTGCAAGTTGTTTCTCAGTGGGAAAACCATGTGGGCAGCCCAGGACTAGCACCAAGTGGGAGCCTGGGCTATTTGGCCTTCTGATTTGTGGACCTATGAAATGTGTAGCTTATACAAACCGCTGTGTGAAGGTTAATGAGAGGAGCTGTACCAGGCCAGTGCTTTAGCCCTGAAAGGTTCCCTGCGTATTCATCTCTAGGATGGCAGTGCATGGCTGCTACTCAGACGTGTGTGGCCACCTGGGCAAGGTCTGTGCTGATGCTGAGCCTTCATGAGGCAGGTTTGGCAAACAGCCTTGCCTGGCTGCCAGGCTCGAGCTGGTGGTTTCTGGTTCCTGAGATGTTTTGTCTCTCTGTGACCCATGACAGCACTGAATCATCTTCTGGAGCATATTGCAAAGAGTAGAGGCTGGAGTTTTGGAGTCTTATTGTTAATGTTTCATGCACTGGCCATGAAGGTCAAATAAACTTGCTTTGTTGGCAAGGACTGGCTGCCGCTTTCTCCTAGCTTGCTTTCATAAGATTAAGGAGCCAAATTTTTACTCGGAGGTATATGGCAGTAGCCCTTTGCTACAGCTTTGCTCTCCTGATCTGGGCCCCATGAGCTGGTCCCTTTTCCTTATATGCCCATTCCCTCCCAGCTGTATGTACCATCCCTTAAACACAAGACCTTAACACCAGCCCCGTGGAAACAGGTGGGTTTGGTTTGGTGTGTGTATTTCTATTTGTAGGTGCATTTCACTTAGTGAGGAGCTGGAGCCCCCCTGCAGCCCCTTCCCTCTGCCTGTGGATGTTGCAGGGCTGCCCATCACAGCCATGCCCTGCTGCTGGGTGAGCGTGGCCCAGCACTTTCTTGGCTCAAACTGGTCTAAGTGCTTTTTAGGGGCAGGGATCAGCTGGTTTTGTTAAAATACTTTGACTTCCTTGTAAACGCTCACACATTTTGTTCTTAGGAAACATCAGCTCTGCCTTTATGAAGCAAACCTGATGCCTGGGACCACTGGTGAGTAAAGGGAGTCGGGGGGACAAGAGATGCGGGATTTGGGGTGGGACAGGGAGTCTGCAACTGCAGCCTCAGGGCACAAGCAAGCACTGAGAGGTATCTCTGGGGACAGGGCCTTGCCTTCAGCATTGCAGCCAAAGGCTGAAGGGTCCTAACTGCACCTGAGGATGTTGCTTGTGCTCAGTGGGTTTCTGACTCAGTGGCTGCAGTCACAGCAGTACCGCACCTTGCTCTGCTCCCTTAGCAACATCAGACATGGTCTCATGGGCAACTGGATTTCAACCTGATAGCTCTAAGATGTAGCATTTGGCGAGGGTCTCCATGCTGATTTTCTCACTACCCTTGCAGTGCGCTGCCCTTTGCACACAGTGATAATGTCAGCACGGCAGCCAGTGGCTTTTTTGGCTGTGCCACTTCCCTGGACGATGGGGATACGTGCTCCAACAGGAGGTGGGTGCCTTCTGGCATGCTCAGCGATTACTCACAGGCAGCTGGGCTGCTACCAACCATTACAGCATGCAAGGGAGATGCTTACATTGTCTCTCTCAACTGCCTAGGGTAGGAGATTAGGCTCCCTGCATCATCAGTGGCAAGAAAGTCCTTGGGGAGCCAATCAGAGCATATTAGCTTCCCACTCTGAATCATGCCCAGGAAGATACAGTCTCATTATTGCCTGTATCAAGGCCAAGGGAAGACTAAGCTCGTTTGTTAATATTAAGCAGGACAGCTCTGTTCGTGCAATCAGCTTTGCTGAGTTTCTAAGGCTTGTGGCTGCACTGCGAGAGACGCTCTCATGGCACAGCCATGTGCAGTCTAGCAGCAAGGGGCTGGCTGCACAGCTCTGCCTGCAGCAAAGGAGCTGGTACAGGGTCTGAAGAGAAAAAGGGGAAAATTGGAGCAAAATAAACTGGCAGGCCAGGAGGAGAGATGGTGCTTTTCCTCTCTGTTTTAACGGCCAGTACTTTCGAAAAGAATGAAGGAAAAGAAATAAAAAATAAAGAAAAAAAAGGAAGGAAAAAGAAAAAGAAATGAAAGAAAAAGTACAAATTCAATCTGACATTAAAAAATAAAATAAAAATGAGACAACGGGAGCTTTGTCCGACGGAAGCCCCGGCGCTTCCCCGCACACCATCTCGGTCCCGCGCAGGTCCCTGTGTCCCG
>NW_010340713.1:110339-110564 GCF_000700745.2 Antrostomus carolinensis | reverse complement strand
GATTTTGCAAGACGAGTGTTACCAACGGCCTAGGATAAATTTATGCTCAGAGCCTTCAAGCTAATGCAGGGATATTTAAAGAAACCCCAAACCAATCAAACAACCCACCCCGTTGCACCACAGCAGGACAAGGTGTGCGGCCGGATCCATCGCCAGCAAGCTCTCAGCTGCAGCAAAGCGCTGGGGCTGCCATACAGCTTTCCTGACGGGAGCAAAGCAGGCCAA
>NW_010340713.1:107419-110316 GCF_000700745.2 Antrostomus carolinensis | reverse complement strand
GGGAAGGTTCTGTACCTGTAAATTGCATTCTCCCAGGTGAGAGGGAGAAGGTTCACCCCCGTCCTGTTCTCCCTCCTCCTACTGAACAGTGCTCATGACTTGTAGGATAAAAAAGCCCTGAGGCTGCAGAAGTGGGACTGACAGAAGGATGTGCAATGTGCCAGCTCACACGTATTCCTTTTGGACCATGACCCAGACTCATCTCTTCAAGTCATGAGTGAGAGGTGGGGGAGAAAAAAAAAATAAAAACAAAACAAAACCAAACCCCAAATCGCAGCCTGTGGTTTGAACCACTTTGGGGCTCCCCGCCTGGCAGGGTGAGCAGTCATACACACATCACGTCTTGAGCACTCCTGTTACTGCTAATGTCACCGTGAGTTCCAAAATAAAACACAAACAGAAAGTTTAACACATAACACTAAGTGAATTTAGAGACTATAGTGACTTTCATACAATGAGTCTACTCTGAACTTCAAGTACTTGGAAACACTAGGAAAACAAAAGCGCAGAAAAAGTGTTGTATGAACTGGCCTTCTGGGTAGCTCAAAAGTACACATCCCTCAAAGAATGGAAAAGCCAGTGGCTGTTGTAATGCTTACGATGAAAAAGTATTTGGAAAAAGATAGTTACTTCTCACCTTCAAATGAAATTAAAATTGGAGCAGTATGATGCAAAACAAAAGATAAAAACATCCTGAAAAGCCTTGAGACGGAGATTTAACTAGGCAGTTTTTAATACCTACAAGCACAACCCGGGAAAGACCACTTGACAAGAGCCCCTGTCCCCGCTTCTTTCTACTGTTTCAGCCTAATGGGTGGAGGTAATGTAAAAGGATGTGAGCACCCGGCTCACCCTGTGGAAAGACCTGTCAGGCCAGAATGGTGATAAAAAGAAAAAAACAAACAACCAAACAAATCACAGACTCCAGAACAATCGCACTCACTTTCCCCATTAGTCAATATTTTAAATTCCTTAATAAATAAAAGAAGCACAAATAAAATAACCCTTTCTGCCTTAGTCAGTGTGCTCATTGCTCACATAGCTCTTCTGCCTATCAAAGGAGCTTGCCCTAGCACCAGCTTTACACATTGTTATTAATATCATTGCTAATTAATAGAGCTACTTGCCATGGCTACAGCACACAAACAGCTTTTAAAGGATCCGGGCCTAATGTCTTCATGCAAACACTCACCTACCGTTATTCCTGTTGTCATTTTCTGAGCACATGACAGTGACTTGCTCAGGCGATGCATATTTCACCATGAGGAACCGACCAGGATGTTTGTGAGGACACCTGAGTGTGATTCACACAGGTCTGCGTCAGCTGCTCTTGCCCAGAGTTGCACAAGGTGGCCGTGTCCTTTCACCTACAAATCTAATTTGAACATGTTCATATCTCAGATGGGATTAAAATCTCAAGCATTGACATGATACAGTTTCAAAAGCAGCCAGGGCTTCCTTGGCGTTGACATTTATTAGCTGTTTCAATGCCCACCAGAGCATGGGGATTTCTTTTTCCACTCTGAAGAGGCTTGTGCAGCTCAGCCCTGACACCTCGTGCAAGTGAGGCCTTGGTTCTTTGGTCCTGACTAAAAAAGGAAAAAAAAACCACTTAAAAACCTATTTAAGGTCAGACTCCACTTCAACACCTTTCGAAAGTCCCCCTCACAGCATAGCTGGGACTGAAATTTTGCACTTAGAGCTGCCTAAGGTTGTGTTTTCCCATCCAGTTCCTTTGCCAGTGACACATTGGGTCACTTTGCTCTTTCCAAGCTGTGAAGTCGACCACTGCATCTGCCTGTGAGGGAGGAGCACACCTCATTTAACAGCCAGGCCTTCCTTCCCGCCCCCTCAGAAAGATTGTGTTGGCCCTGGGCTGCTTTTTCCCAGAGAGAAGGTGGGAAATGACAGGGGGTACAGCCTGCTCACACACAGGTCCCCTCTAAAAATCTGAGTGGTGTGGTGGGGCCCAGGCACTCACCGTGGGGCTGCTCCCTGTGGGGATGGAGGCGACATCTGTGTTTCCTGTGCTGCTTTAGGGTGGCCACTGCCTGACTGTGAGGATTGCATGGCGCCCAAGGGGGTCGCTGCTGGCCCATGGAGCATCCCGGGCAGATGGTTGGCCAGAAACAACCATCACCCCAAGCCAGGTCTTGCAGCACAGTTTGCAAAAGAAACCTGCCTGCCTATGCTCCTACACTGTCACTATTACAGATGGCAAGAGCCAAACCCACAATTGCTCTCAGGCCACCTCCAACAAGCAAATCCTGACTGCTGTCAGGATAAAATCCAGAGCATATATTCCTTGAAATCATATTTCCAAGGGCTGGGCAGCTGAGGGCTGGGTGCAGGCATGGGGTGCTATACAAGAACCAGCCTGGCAAAGGTAAAAGGAAACAGAAATCTACGCTGAGTGCCAAACACCCTCGCTGGTCCGGGTCGCTCCCCAGCATTTCTGCCATCTCTGCAGAGCACAGACAGCTTCGGAGGCAGCTCTGCCTCTGCTTCCCCTCCTCGCCCTACTCTGACCAGTCACTCCAACTGGTGCCCCTGGGACCCAGCTGACAGCAGCCCAGTTAGCAGGCATTTGCCACCCAGCAGGTCAGGCGTGCTCTGTAGCTGCAGACTGGCACAGCTATTTTAGCAGAAAGCTCCCGGGCGAGTTTTTTTCAGGGCAGCGTGTGCCGAGCCTGCACCACCTCCAGGCAAGTGGTGCTGAGCGACCACTCGCTGCTCTTCCAGTTTTCCATTCTTTTCTCATTTTTATCTCGCCCCTCCTGATCAGCCCTCACTCCCTACGTGCCGAAGCAGGGTGAGAAGACTGACACGATTTTTCCAAAGCCCCCGGCTACTTCTGGGACCCGCAGCACAGGACTCCCCCAGCCCCTGCCCCGGCC
>NW_010340713.1:94999-107310 GCF_000700745.2 Antrostomus carolinensis | reverse complement strand
TTTGCTCATGGCTTGGATGCAAACCAGAGGTTGCCACTTGAGCAGCCCTGTCGTCGGGCCGGGGTGACTTGGGGGCTGTGCGGTGGGGCCCTGTCCCACCGTGGCCCCCGACGCCAGATGGCAGCCGGACACCGCCGCACGGCCGCTGGACCAGCCCACGGGAGCAAAGTGTCTGCTCGGCAGGCTTGTAATTAATCACATCTGCGGATCCTGTTTTGAAAGGCAGATTCACACAGATGCGGTGCTACACGGGCGTTTTACAGCTGAGTTGGTAGCATGCTTGGAGCTGCGTCACTTGTGTACGTGCAGCAACACACTGCTGCCACGGGAGGAAAAACCCACTCTTCCTTTGCAAGGAACGCACTCACAACACCAGACTAAAAGCTCTGCGTAGGGCTTGGCTGACTTATCTCACCAAAGTAAAAAGAGCGAGGACCAGGAGGATTACCAATGACAAGTTTGGCAGCACACCCAGTCACCACAGCTTGGTGGGCTTCCACCTACCTGCAAAGGCTGAGCAGCAGCGATGTGTCTCAGCCCCTCGCATGCCCTGGACACATCGGTTACCCCGATTTATTCAGGTGACTGAAACCAGGGTCTGCACCCACAGCTGCAAACGCCTGACGCTAATTTGAGAGTCACGCAGTCACTCTGTTGGGTAACATTTTCCCTCAACGACTTACGAACTTTAATCCAATTTTGAAATGTAGGGGAGGCTAAGTTGGATTACATTAGTTTAACTGCTCATGTCAAGTGGGACTGGAGGGTTTTTTTACTCCAGAAACCTTTTGTTGGCCCACAAGATCCTTGTTTTTTTTCTTAGCTCAGACACGAAAAGGGGGAGTTTTCAGCTTCCAAAAATAAATCAAAGACATCATGATGCCTGCAGGGTATTTGTTTCTCCATAGGAACGTGAACCTGGTGGTTTAGTTTAAGAGAGACTAAGCTAACTCTCACATTTTCTACATTCCTCTTTTTCCTGATATATCAAGATCGACAGGTTTGAACTGTTTTTTTAATGAAAACCTACTACTCCTGAGAGGTTTTCCTGTTTTAGAAAGATCATATTTCAGAGCTACAAAATTCCAAACAATCTGACTTGCTATCACCTTCGTCAGGTCCCTTAACCTCCTTATGCCTCAGTTGCTCATTGATGAAGTGTGAGTGATATTTACCCATTAAAATGCACACAGACATCTGTAAAATACTCAGCTGTCCCTAAAAGGTGAATTTTTTCAGTGATACCACGACAAACTGAAATTGTGTCCACAAGGTGCAAAACAGATTAGTGTGTGAGGCCTTGGAAAGGGCCATGTGTACCAGGACAACCCCTGCACAACCAGAGACCCCTGGCACCATCCCCTGCCAGCCCCTCGCAGAGGCACCTCCAGGTCCCCCACCTTTATGCATGATCCCTAGCAGCCAGAAAACCTCCTCTGAACTCTTGGGTAACAACTGCAAATTGAATCAGCCTTTAGCTCTTCAATTAACTGGAGCTAAATCACCACGTAGCTACCCCCAAAGTATCAGGAAAATTAAGCCAGTAGTCATAAAGTCATGCTGTGCTCCAGCCAAGCCCTCCTTCAGCATCTCCAATTCAGGCTGCTGAATCAGTCCCAGGTAGAGGGAGCCCCAGAAACATCCTGAGGTAAATCCAAACATGACTGACCTGGACACTGCATCTCTGTGGACAGGTTTCAGAGCTTAAGCTCTGCAACTCAGGGCAACAAGTATTGCAGGTAGCTGCAAATCACTTGTTGAAGGCTTGAATATTTAACATAATATAATGTTAAACTTGCAAGTACAACTGGACTCCCTGAATATGTTTTTGGTCTTGGAAACTGATCTTCAGCTCCCAGATTTGTTAATTCTACAATCCAAAATGTTTTCTTTGTTGTTTTTTTCTTGTTTACTAAAGGCAATCAGGAATTTCCAACTGTTCTAACAATTTAGAACCTCTAATATGTAAAAATCACTTTCTTGTGTTACAAAAGTTTCTCTGAATTGTAAAATGCATTACAGAAAGGAGGGAATCAGTCCCTTGTAAGCTGCTCGGGCTGCTCTCCTGGCAGAAAACGACCCCTGGCAGCTTGCAAGGCATGGAAAAAACTTATTGCCCAGATCCTGGAAACACGCCAAAGCTCCCTTAGCTGGGCAAACTGGCACTGATTTCTCAGCACTAGTCCCTGGAGGTACAGGTCTGCTGACATCAAGGCTGTTGCTACTGCAGGGCTCACAGCCCTTCAAACATTTTATCTGCAAGCCCTCGTCCAGCCCACTGCACAGAAAAGCTCTTCAAACACTTCTGATAGGGATGGCTGGGACATGAGAATGTCTAGTGCTCTCGACGCCTCTGTGCTCACCTGCTCCGTTTCCAGCTGTGCAGCAGCATGTTTTAAGGATGTATACAATATGCACTTTGAGAAGCCAGTTGCTCTCCCATTTGACTCAGAAATCCTCCTGGAACATTGCTGCTTCCTATCTGAATGCCTCTTTTAAAACCAGGTTTTCTTCCTGCTATGCCAAAAAAGCCTGTAAAAAAAGAAAAAGACAGCAAGGTTCAGGAAAGCACTTATCTGATATGCAGAAGCTCACAGGTACAACATGAAGGAATGCACAACGCTCAGGACTACATGCCCATTAGGAAAATAGGAAAGTCACTAACGATTTTCAAAGCTAGGCTCTCATTTATTATTTCTATTTGGTTATTATTTTTGGGAAGCTTGAAGATTCCTTCTATCAGGGAATGTTTCCAATAATTTCTTACAGAAAGACCATTGCTCATCCCTTTCATTTCAGGTAGATGAAGCACTTCATAAGTGGCTTGCTGAGCACTGCTCAAGGGCAGGAGTAATTGGGTTTTTTGGAGGTGGAGGGAGGCTGAGACATATCAACTCACTGGAAGAGCTGGGAGCAGAGCCAGCAGCCACGCTGACCAGCCCTGCAGGGGTGCATGCTGGTGGTGGGATGGCAAATCACTGTCCCAGAGAGCTGTTGACAAACACTTTGCCTTCTGGTGCAGCAGCGCAAAGCAGCACGTGGGCTCATTTTCTGTTTCCCCGCATTCTGCAATGCAGACATCCCCCGGGGTCCCAAAGTCGCAGGATGAAAAACTCATCCTTCCTTTTGGCCTGGGTCCTGAACAGACATATGCTCATGCTTAGCACTGAGCATGCGAGTAGCAACACTGGTCTCTGTGGGGCAACCCACACGCTCGAGCCCCTGCACATTTGGGAGTGGGGGAGAGAAGGACACTTGGTTCTTTGGTCGCCTGTTTTACATACCGCTGGTGGAGATCCCACCCAAGAGAGAGCTGTGCAGCAGGATGATGCTGAACTATATAGCTATTTTTATTTCCATCACTTGTGGCCCTACTGAGACCTGCTACGAATTATCTGGGATATTACATCCCAGATGAGTCGGAACAACAGGTCTTGCTGCAGACTGTCTGCATTTAGTGGGATGATTTAGTTACTGCTTTCCCCCCACCCCGTCTTCTTCCTTATTCCCATTAGTGACACGTTGGCTGCAGAGAAAAGTTATTCATGCTCTAGAAATGTAATATTACTCAAAACAATTTTTATTTGGCTTGGCGTCTTCCCAGTGCCATAAAGTGATAGCCAACCCCAAGTGCTTACATAGACAACATGTGCATCTGAGTCATATTTATGATCCTAGTTATAAAAAGCACACAATCTTGTTGTTTGGTGCAATAGGATGGGACTGAAGGCATCAGCACGTCTTGAGCATAGCCTGTCTCTGGAATCTGCAGAAATTTGCCATGCTCCAAATTTAGAACTTGTGGGTGGACTCTCAGGCAGGAGCCAACTTTTTATACCATTACGTCACGGGAATTGAGGGCTTCATGCCAAAGGTTCCAAGGAAATTAATAAAGAGCAGAGGCTATCCAGCTGTTTGAATTTAAAGTCACGGCAGAGAGGTAATTATTAATAAAAGTAGCTTTATTCAAATCATAGTAATCTCATTGCTTAAATTGAACATATCCCCTCTTTACTGCAGCTTACTATTCTGTTGGAACTTGTAAAGATAATAGTAAGAAATTACCATCTGTAAGAGAGAAGCCCAGTGAAGCCGAGATCACTCCCGATGGAGGACACGCTTCACGGGGAACTTTCCAGCTCAGCAATGCTCAGCGAGAGCACGCGTTTGCCAGTGGCATCGCTGCTCCCCTGGCTGGAGGAGGTGGCTGGAACGTGGCATACATTTTTCCAGCTAAAACACACAAGGTCTTACATGGACAGTGATCAAAGCCACATCCAGCTAATTTGAAGAGTAATTCAATTTGTTTGACCTCCCTGCACTGGGGCAGCCAGCGTAAGCTCAAATGTCGCAGCCTTCCAGGAGCCGATGGTAAAGCATCGGGGCCTGTCACCAAGAGACACTGGGTAACCTGACTGACCTTCCAGCTGGTTTGGGAAGTACTGTGCATGCCCATAGCTCCGGTGCTGAACAGCCCTGTGTGCTGATGCAGGGACGGGGGCATTGCCTGGGCACGTTAGGGCTGTGCCCCAACAGACTGTGGAGTCCAGGTCTGCTAGATGCTGCTTTATGCCTCTCAAAAGCACAGTGCACACGATAGGCACTTTCCTAGCTCCAACAGCAAACCTGCAGCTCCCAGCAGGATGGGCTGCACAGAGAAAAAATGCTGCATCTGCACACAGAAAGGGGTCGTGGGGTCTAGGTGCTGAGGCTTGGCATGCCAAGGACTGGACACAAGCTTGCCACAAAACATATAGCAGGAGAATACAGCAGTGTCTTTGGAAAAGGGGCACCCCTGATGCTTAAGCCACAGAAATGTTGGTATGCAGCTTCAGAGATTTACAGCTTATACTCTCCTCAAGGGTATGCAAAAGCTATGAATAATTAAAAATTTAGCTCTTGCATTCTCTAGGAAGTTCCCTATTCCCACTTTACAGATAAACAGAGCTAGGATGCAACTAAAAGCATCTTCACTGGAGCGATATTGTCAGCAAACCAAAGAGTTCCCAAAGAGATGCTCCTGCACCCACAGATACCACATCATGCTTGCACATGTATTTCCTGCAGCAGCACATACCAAATGGCTTTACACATCCATGCCTCACCAAGAGCCAGCACAGCAAAGACCAGGACCTGCAGCTCCCAACATCCCCTGCTTTGGTCTAAGCAGCCTCACACGTACAGCAACCCCTTCTCCAGGGAAAGTAGATTAAAAAAATAATAAAAAAATCACTGCAACCAAGCATCAACAGGGTGACAATTTGCACAATGGGAAGAAAACAGTTACTGGTAGGGGAAAGTAAGGAACAAATACCAGAAAACAAGGCGTTCTCCATTTTTTAAACGTAATGCTTCCACCTGCAACACAGGCATGTGTGTACAGGGGTTACTACAAGGCTTCAGGCTGCTCTGGATTCAACAGGCTCTATTACTAGATAAACTTCTTGTATTTTACCTAGAAAAATACAATGGCAACCATTCAATTCCTGCCAGAGAACCCACTGAGAGATCCTGGCCTTGCTTATGGACACCACTTCAACGCTATATATTTTTTTCCCAGCGTGTAGCTGATCATACTGAACTGTGCATTTTATTTTTTTGTGAATAGCTGTGAACATCTAAAGATTAAAAAACCTCAAGTTTATTAAACATCCCATTTATAGCTAAGAGAGGCCCTCCCACCACGCATGACTCACAGAGGTAAGCTGAGGTGCCGCAGTAGGTGAGAAGAGCCTTCGGCGGCTGCTGCTTCACTGTGTGATGGGAGACGTCTTGCTGGGAACTTGGAGCTGGACTGGCTCCTGGGGCCGGCTTGTCCACACGGCTGCATGCCAAAAGCACTCGACATGGCTCTGAAGCATTTCTCCACTTCAACAAAGAATGGCATAAGAAGGCTTTGAGGAGGGACAATATGGGGTTTTCCTTGACTGCTAAAAATACCTGCAATATAGGACTTAAAAGAAGGAATGGGCTTTAGTAATTGGATACCATGAAGAGGAATTTATTTTAAGAAGTTATCAGGGACAGAAAGCACCCCGAAAAGCTATCACCAGGTATTTGCCATAGTAAAATGACAAAAGATTCCTTATTTCCTATTTGAATGCCCCAAGGTAGGTTCAGTCTGAGGAGTGAAGTAGCCGTGTTACCAGCAGTTTCATGCTATTACTCCACAGCTTTATAGTGCATGCTCCATCTTGCGCTAGACTGAGTCTGCAACTGCATGCCACTGTCCCTCTGATGTGTGGATAGAAGGTGGAAGAAAAAAGTTAGCAAAATGAGCAGTCTTAAGGATACTGTCATGGACTCCAGATGCAGGGAATACCTACCTGTCAGATCCAGACAGTAGATACCCATCATCCTCAGCCCTTCCTTTCAGATATTGCAAGAGAGTAACCTCACTTCCTGGAGCACTGTGCTAGACAAATAATTGCAATAAGCAAGTGATTCTATGAAAAGAGGTTAAATACTTCAAGCTATAACCCAGTGAGTTTCTAACTTCTAACTCATGGCTAATCTCCCACTCTCTTCCTGCTAAAATCAGCAGCAATCCCTCCCATCCCATCTACAGCCATTAGAAATGCAGCAAGCATTTAAAAATTTTGAGACCTTGCCCATTCTTACAACCGGATTTCCAAAATGCTATTTATGCTGCGTAGAAACTTTTTTCCCAGAAGTCCCTTTGTCTCCATCAGACAATCCTTTATTTCACTACTAGTTCTAGATGCAGCCAACCATCATCCTATTTAAAAGTCATTGCCCTAGTCATCATCTTCCAACCATGGTAGCAATACATTTGATTAGCTAATTTACCTTCTGCAATCATAAAGCTAGAGAAACAATCTGTTTTATCTTCTGGCATGTAGCTTGTAAAACCAACTCAAACTAGTAGCAGAGAAATTAATACTAATACATAAATTATGGAAAAGGGTTTTATGAGAAGGTGGGTTTGTGGCTTCTTGTTTTGACTTTTTTCCACGAGATTCTTAAAAGTCTCAAAGCCTGAAATTATGGAACCTTGGTGGTGCCTTACTTCCCAGTAGTTTCTTTAAAAGACGAGTCGTTCAGAAAGCATGGAGAGTATTAGAGTCATTGCTTTGATGTCTTTAATAGAAATTTGGGATGGATTTGAATAAATAAGGAAAGTGCTGTTATTTCCTTTTGGAATGGTCATTTGACATGAGTAGTGCTGTTATACAACAGAGTGACCAAACAGCAGTGCACACGCTAACCCAGCAGCAGGCCGAGGAACTCGTCCTAATCAAGTTTATAGCTGAATGCTAATGGGCTCAGCAAACAAACACTCATGTTTATTATAAGAGAATGAACAGAATGTACCACGAGAATATGAGTCACTTTTCCATAGGACGCCTGTCTATTCTCTGGGTTTGAATAATGAAATATTGCACCTCTCACTTGCAGTTTGTTTTACAAAGTTTTAACGAGTTCATCCCAACGAGCTGTAGCCCTGCCACATAAAAACTGATTCATTCGCCTTGTGAAAATAAGTGTGCCTTTGACAGGACACTCAGCACTAGGCCCTCCTAAATCAGCCAGAGAGGCTAGACTCACTCACAGGTGGTTTTAGTCTTGAGTGCTTTTTGAAAATGAAAATATGCAGTCAGCTTCAGCAGCATGTCGGCTGTTTTCCCTTGGGTGACAGACTGTCCTGCTGCATCCAAAGTAACCCTCCTCCTCTGTACACAGTTTGCCCTTTAAACTGGAGCTTTAAAACCCTTACTTGCTGTGAGAAGAGCGTTTGTTTTGAAGCATAGTTTGGGAAAGGGGCATTTAAGAAATGGTTACATTTTTATTTCAAAACATGCAAAAACCAAAAAAAGCTGCCTATTAACTCACCGGAAATTCTGATTAAATTAGGTGTCCTTATAAGACCCTCCTGCAAGAAATTCAAATAAAGGGCAAGAGTTTTTGAAAGAGATTTTTAAGTAAACAAGTGAGAAAAGCCAGGGAAAACAAGAGCAATGAGCAGAGTCTCAGGTGGCCAACTTGGCGGAGTGGGGCGTGAAGGAAGGAAGAGGCTGGGGGACAAGGAACCGCTGGCGTTTACAGTAGCCAAGGAGTCTCCAGAGCTTGTGACTTTAACCACGAGTTGCTTAACGATACTGTATGCTCCTTTTCTTTCACATCCAGCCCCAGTCATGTGAGTAAATCCCGCTTCGAGTCAAGAGGGTGGACGCAGGTGGTGTTGTGGATGGTGCCGTTTGAGAGAGGAGGACCTGCAGAGGGGGTGTTCTTCTGCCCCTTGAAATTACAGGAGTCATGATGAGAACAGACAGCTCCTGACTCAGGTCGCGGTCCCTGGCTGGGAGAGGGCTGGTAAGTAACAAGTTAGGAACTGAGGGAGACAACTGTGGTGTAGACAGGGCCAGGTGCAGCTAGAATATTTTTTTTTCCCCTGAAGTCAGTGGAGGCCTTCAAGTGCCAGAAGAGAATGATGAGATGGGAGAAATGGTGTGTTTGTCACTTCCCAGAGATGGATGCTGGAGAACAGAGGATCCATTAGCAAAGAAGTGGATGTAAGCTGGCACTTCAGAGATCAACTTGTTGCTGTGGCTTTTTACCAAGCATCGACAGTTACTGCAAAAGATACACCTGATTCGTGTTTGTGGTGGAGATTAAGATTGGCTAAGTCTCTGTAAGTCAGAAAACCATTTCCAGTTAAGAAATTAAATATTCCCTAGGTTAAATATTGCTCAGGTTATATCTCATCCCTATGGGAAGTTTTAGTGTGGATCTGCAAATGCTTTGTTTGAAAGTTAAGTACCCTTTTGCAGCCTGAAACACTAGTGCAGTAATGGAGAAACTAACTGAATGGCAGAAAAGCAAACCCTAAA
Source organism: Antrostomus carolinensis (assembly GCF_000700745.2). Taxonomy (NCBI): domain Eukaryota; kingdom Metazoa; phylum Chordata; class Aves; order Caprimulgiformes; family Caprimulgidae; genus Antrostomus; species Antrostomus carolinensis. The sequence goes on along the minus strand of NW_010340713.1, from coordinate 98,458 downwards.
ATAGTTACCACTAACACCAGGAAGGCTGGGGGTGTGTTATCCTGTGGTTTTCTGTGCTTGGTAGCAATGTGTCATTGTAAGGAGCGTACATTTAATGGCTGAACAATGCCATGCATCGTGTCACCTTCCCAGGGGCTAACTGTGCAACAGCTTCTCCAAACTGCTGAATTTCCACTGCTGAGCAGTTCACTTTAAAAAATCCTTATACAGCTGGGAATTATAAAAGTCTGTGAGAGCCTATGATGCCAAGGACCTTCATTTGGAGGCACACCTACGTTTCTAGCGCTTTGGAAGCTGGTCTTTTCCAAAAATATTTCTATAGATGCTAAAGCAAGGATGAATCTGGCCACAGTCCATTCACCATGAGTGATTATATCTTAAAGGGACATTCCCTCTCTTTAGAAATTCTGATTCTTCACATGTTTCTGGTTAAAAAAACCAAACCAAAACAAAAAACAAACACAAAAGAACCAATCTTTGTGCCTATGTCAGTCTTAGCTGTATAAATTTAAACATTCCATTGTAAGCCAAGATTATCTTGCCTCTTGCCCACTGAGACATGTGGGTTTGGCTTCATAAGACTCCATAACTGGCCTGCTTGAACCCTGTCCAGCAAGTTTTCATCTAAATTGATTAGGACTTGGAACATATTTTCTTGGACAAATTGTGTTCTAATGAATAGAACACTCCCTCACAGCTGTCCTGCCAGAAAGCCAAGATTTTTTCTGTCTAGAAATCATCCCAAAGTGACCCTTAGATAAAGTTCAGAATCCATTTTCATTTTTTAATTAAGAAAAGGTTTGTTTAATTCCATTCCATACATTTCAGTGCTAGGCAGCTGACACATGATCTCCCCTAAACATTTTATTTTAAATAATTCGGTTGTGATGTCAGATCTGCCACAGACAATACATTTCTAAACACACTGTTTACATTAAAAGCAAAGCATAAAGATGGTTTCAGCAGGGGGAGAAGTCTCTCTCATCCTAATAGCTGTAGATGGCATATAGAGCATACTCAAGGTCTGCTCTATTCTCCACACAATAAATTTAAACATTAGTGAAGACATTCAGGGGACACTGCTCTAAAGCCTCACCCAGGTATCAGGGCTTTCCAGGGCTTTCCATGATGCTCTTCCCCAGGGACAAGGCTCCCCAGCAGACCCCTCGTTCCACTCAGTAGGTAGCTTCAAGAGCTCACCTTCAAGTCCAAGAGTGGACTGTCTGGGAAATCCTGTCATTAATTAATGCTAGCCAATTGAATGGGGCATTTCCCCTTAATAAGGGGCTCTGTCCACTCCAAGGAGAGAGGCTTCCCAGTCAGGATGAACACATCTATTCTTGTTAGCATTTCCTCCATAGTTGTTCTCCCAGATGTCCCAGTCTGAAACCTCGGTAAATGTTTGTGTTTTGATTAGCCCATCTCAAATTTTTATTCTATGACCATTCCCATGGTACACAAGGAAGATTTCATTCAATTCAGCATACCCAGTAGACATCTGTGATTACATCATTTTGCTTATCTCTTAGCAAGAGTATTTCTAAGAACCAAGAGTACAATTTGAGACAAGATCAGATCCCTTCTAGTGTTGTAAAAGATGGTTCTGACCCATACACCTATGTGGCAATAACATGTCTTCAGCATGGTTTCAGGATTTTGCTGACACATGGAACTCAGAAATTAAAGATGATTGTTTAGAGGAATTCAAAGGAATGGGTCTTTCAAGGAACATGACTTCCCAACTCTTTAAACATCTGCTATATCTTTAACAAGACAGGAAACTGAGGCAAAGTCACTTATACTCACACGGAATTTGACTACTTCAGCCACTAACTATACTTATAGAAGAAATAAGTAAATCACAATAAATTGCTCTGCTACAAAAGTAATTAGCATTATGGTATTGCTAAGGAGTCATAAGAAGACAATAAGAATGGGAAGCTCCCTCTGCTCTCAACACACTCCACTTGCTCATACTTGCAAGACACACTGAGCTGCAGAAATTTACCTGAAATCCCACAGAGAAAGCTGATAGCTGCTGCAGTTATTCTTCAATGCCTTTATTGAAAGCTGGTCCAGTCAAATCAACACTATTAGTCAATCGGCATGATTAGATAAAAAAGGTCTTACTTAAGCTTATGCTGCTTTGGCAGACAGATTCAGATGGAAAAATATCACGAACCTTGGCTAGAAGCCATGTCATCTTTGCCTGTGGACTAAGAAAATTTGTTACATTTGCAGCCATTCCTTTGAGCTTATGTTTTTTTGTTTTTTGCCTGTGTGTTCTTAAACCACCTCATCAGAACCGAAATACAGTGACAGAGAATGAACAGGAACAAGACTTGCTAATGCTTTATTGCACTGTATTCTGCAGGCTGCTATTGTCTGGAAATGTAGTTATAATGGGCAGATTATACATCATTAAACCCTCCTGAAAGCATACACAGAAACTGCGATATAATCATGCTCAGAGCACTTATCTTTAAACACAAGCATGGGTTCAGCGCCCAGTGGAGAGCAGCAAGCCAAGCTGTGGGCCCAAGGCAGAGCAATGACCAACTGCCAAGAAATACCCTCATTAGTCTTTGTTAAGAGTTTGTATTTTTAAAGTCATTGTGCAGTTTAATTAAGTTGGTAACATGCAGATGAGAAAGTGGAAAAAAATGTGAAGACATAGGGAGATGAAATGCTAAAGCACTGAAAGATGTCACCTCCTCTGTGAAATGCTTATATTGTGAAGTTGGAAGAAAGAATGAGTCATTTCAGGATATGTCTGGAATGAGAGATAAGACCAGAAGATTACAATCTTCTAGTAGTCTTCCACAAAACCTCTTTATTTGCAGTCTACATCACGCAGTCTGATTCTGAACACAAATCAAATGGAGAAGAGACAAGAAGCTGAACTGCAGTCTAAGAAACAGGATTTCAGGACATAGTGGCACTTTCAAGACCCTGAGAACTTGATCCACATTTTCCCTGAAGACACTGACAACCTTTACTCACAAGAGCTGAGGGCTTGATCAAGCCTAAGTCATCACAGAATGATTAACTCGGAGATCAAGGATGCAAATAGGATAAGAAAGCAGAAGAGCGAGAGAGCATAACTGAAGTCAACCCTTGTGACCACTCCTGGTGGTCCTTGTGTGCTACCAAGTTGATCACAGGCTTTAAGTATTTTCTGGTTGTATTCCAGCTTGTTGTACACACTCGGCTCCTCTCCTTGTTTATCTGTTTTGCAGTGCTGGATGTGCGAGTAGTTTTGTAAAATTATATAAAGCTTTTAAGCAGAGACAGCCAAAAATATTTAGAGAGAGACAGGCAAACTATTTCTTGAGTTGAAGAGGAGACTTCGGGCCAGATCCCAGCTATCACAACCAGGTTAAATTCCTCTTGCACAATTTCCAGAAACAGAGAGGTCTTCAAGCTGTCCTTAGGAGCAGCTGGGAATTTCCTTTTCCT
>NW_010340713.1:35192-94953 GCF_000700745.2 Antrostomus carolinensis | reverse complement strand
GACAAAGTGGGTGCTCTCCAGTCATCTGGTGACAGGAGGGGACAAGCAGTACGCAGTGTTGTGGTGCCCTGGGGAGGAGCACAGCAGGATGAAATTGCAAAAATCACATGAGCATTTCCTGCCCTCACCTCGGGTCACAGCTGCTTTGGTGGGTATCAAATTGCACATATGGAAACCAGAGAAAGAGGCGAGCTACTATCAGGGGGCCTGCCAGGATTTTTGCCCCTCACCTGTGCAGAAACCAGAGGACTTTGCCCTAGCTTGCGCTCTTTCGGACGTGTGGCTGCCTTTCTGCGTGACTCAAAGGCTGGCATGCAAGCAGTGCCCCTTGTGCATGGGCAGACAGGTAGGAGACTCTGACAGCAAGATCAGACATTACATTACCTTTAACTCTTACATACCCAGTAATTAATTGGCAGCTGTTTCACAGAAGTCATGGGTTGCCAGCATCCCAGAGAGGCCCTGGCTTAGCAATCCACTTGCATGCTGAATTTCCACTGCGCTTAAATGACAGTTTTGCATAGGGTCTCAGTCTCCAAAAAAAAGTGTGGAACACCAAATACAAGCTCTTGGTAGTTATTGCTTTGCAAGATCCATCCTTGTTGAAGGACTGCAGGTTTGTACCTTCTGCTGCTAAATGGAGAGACAGAAGTGTTACAGGAAAGGCACACTCGAACTCTCTGTAGCCAGTACATAGCATTGTAGGGAATGAGCCAAAACATCAATGCTAAGGAAGCAAACCAGAGAACCAAAGAGAGAAGGGAGTGGAGTAGAAAGCTCAGAATTATGGACACAAATTAATGAACCAGCAGTACTGGAAATGGGAACAAGCAGTCAGAACTTCAACTCTTACAAGGGACAAAGAAAAAAAAAATCATAGTTTTGATGCTTTTGATGGAAACAGTTATGCAAGACTGATATTGTTCACACTGATTTAATTAAGACTGTCAGCACTGTCAAGCTTAATTGGCCTAGTATTTAACATTTATAGAAGTCAGTTATAAAAACGTGCTCTGTACTAAAAATCAGCATTCTATAAATGGTCTCAGTCCTAGAACGGTCACCCTTTTGGCACAGCAGGCTCTTGAGAGCATCCCACTTATGTGCTAAGATATCTCTATCTAGCTGTAAAGATTACAAGCTCATGCTGCATTCCTTGCCCACAAAGTCCTCTCCTCACAGTTTGTGGGAATCTGGGGTGTCCAAGGAATGCAGAGTCAAGCCTCCTGGCAGCATCCCATCGCGGAAATTATTTCACAGAGAATTAATCCCCAATTCTGACATTTCTTGTCATGTTAGATTCAAATCTCTGCATTTGCTGAGCTGTAATGAGTGTGGAAAGGCAAGGACTAGACAATGGACTTGCACCACTTGTGAACATTTTGGTTTCTGGGTTGGTTAGTGACAGAAGCAGTTCTCTATGTAGAGAAACGAGCTCATCTGGATGTCCGCAACAGCCCATGGCTAGAGCACGCCACAAACCTTGGCTACTGTCATGTGCAGCCCTATTCAGTGGGGCCATAGCACCTCTAGCACTAACTCCTGCAGCTGTGGGACATGTCTTTCTTCTTGCCTTAGTGGGCAGCAAGTACACCCCAGGCTGAAGTCACCAGTGAAATCAGTTAAGTCTCTAGTGGGCTGCCTCAGGGAATATTATAGACAAGATTCAAACAGAGGCAGCAAAATGAAGATCAATGAGAACAACCAACACTCGCAGAAAATCCCATGTTCTGCAATTGTTATTGCTTCATCAGTGACAGGAAAGAGCAGTGTTTTAAAATAGAAGTTCACTTAATTGAATTTCCCTTAAGGCACAGAAAATAAGCTTCCATGAAGTGGTATCAATTGTTCAACAATAACATGCTCTCCTGACTGAAAACTGGGTTAGGAATTTTTATTGTATTTTCACAAAACATAACTCCTAGCCCTGTTTTCTCCTTGAGATAACCAGGCAGGTTCCACCTCAGTGATCACCAAGATAGACGATGGGGGTCGGTCAATGTGTAATCAGTGTCCAGCTTCTCCACATACCTATTTAATGGAGGCTGGTGGATCCACTACAGGGCTTCAGATGCACAAAAGCATTAAAAGAGTTGGTTGCTTAAATACCTTTGTAGACATGCATCCTTATCCTCTGTGCTGGGGCCCAAGGTTCAAAACTGTGTCAGCCCAGGTGAAGTCAGCTGCACACAGGACTCATATCTTTGTCCCTCCTGGGATACAGGGAATGCAGAAATATCTCTCTCGGGGTACTAAAAAGAAGGAAAGAAAGGAACACTCAAAAACCACAGGACAATGAGGAACAATATCTCTTTCTGATAATATGGCAAGTGTTAAAACCCAACAGTCATGTAGTTACGTGTGATATATTATCCTTCTGAAAGGCTTGTCATAAATGCGGCTCATACCGCAGGGATGGCCACGCTTTCCAAGTTTGTGCAGCAGGAAGAGTATTTCCTAGGGAATAAGGTCAAAATATTAGTATACAACTGAATCAGTATGGGCCAAATTAATGAAGTTACTACTCCATCATAGACTTCCATACATGAAATCTGAGAAAGTGGTTGTATCAACAGCACATCAATCCACGGCACTGGTCAGAGAAACAAAAAACCTAACATTCAGTTTCAAAGTTTCATTCAGCTTTGTCACAGAGAGGTTAACTTCTGTTTAAACAATGCTTCTGAACAGATAACATTAATTAAATGTTTGCATTCAAATCTTATTACACAGTGCAATAAGTTTGCTTTCTATACAAACACTGCATGTCTGGTACGGAACAGAAAGCTAAGGGGGGCAGACACTAATGAGTAATAGTTCAATCCAATGGACCTTTTTAAAACTAAAAGCAAGAAGCGGGGAATGTTTGCCATCTCCAGACTCTGTGTGAGTCCGCCTCTAAGTTTCTTCTCATTCTCCAGAGATGTGCAAAATGATGTGTTTAAATATTAATTTTCCTTCTACCCTAATGCTGCTTAAAACTCCTTTTTTAAGCCCAAGAATGACATAGCAAGTGGATGCAAATCATACTCAGTAAAAACAGAAATCTTGTAGCAGTACTGGGTAAGTCAAATTCCAGGTTAGCCCTGATGTGAAGCAAAGCAGCTAAATCATCCATCCAGATGGGAAACGTTGACAGTCACTTAACTGTAGTGGTTCTAGTTGCAATAGAGAGGTGAGCGATTTGGCTTTGTTAAGCAGACATCATGGAACTATTTATTCTGTCTGCAAGTCAAACAGGAAGTTTATTAAACTTGCATATTGCTGGACATATCACCTGGCTGCTGTGTTTTATATTGGAATGCAAAACTGGATGATCCATTTCTGTACTGACGTAAGGTACTGCCATGCGGAGGATTTCTCTTCAAGCCTAAGACTCATTTCCCTGACCCCAAGAGTGGATTGGATGTTGTGCATCCAATTCTTGACAGGAATGCTTCATTTTGCTCTTGAGCAACCATTTCTGAGCACGCCAGGAGCAGAATCCAGCTCTTCTTGGCTGGAAGAATTGGGACGTCCCAAAATGGTGCTTTTTAACAGATGAGTGAAAAAACAGAGAGCCCAAAGGACCATCCCTCTCCAAAGAAAATCATACAAATCAACAAGGAAAAATTCCTCTTTGTAAGTTAGACTTTCTACGATGGTAAAACAGCTGTGTGCTGTTGGGCCTAGCTCTGTTCCAGCATACCCCTGAATATCCATTTGACTGTCCCAACGAGACTGCAAGCGACAGAGTGAGGCTCCTGGGACTGCCTTTGCTAGTTGCTGAACCAACTCGACTTTAAACATGCCCTAGGTTTCTTGTGGGAAACCAACTTGGCTGGACAACTCCTCCTTGCAGTGGACCTTCCTGCCACCCCAGCACACCATCGCTCTCCCTCCCCACCAGCTGGATGCTACCCTTCTGTTGGGTTTGGCTGGGCTGGGGCTTCCTGCCCTGCCAAAGCGGTGGGTTGCAGCCAGCACGGCTGCTGAGGACACACTTGCAGCTGCCACCAACGTGCTCTCTCTGGCAAATACAGTGCTGCTTCCATGTGGGAGAGCTCCTACCTCCCCCAGATGGGGAGCCCTGGCACAGGATGTTAGTAGCGGGGTGCAGGACAATGGTTGGGAGCACAGCAGTATGTCCACCTGAAGGCCACATAGGGAAGAAAATGGGGGTGATGATCAAGCTTTTCAGCCTTAGTTTGCTGAACCAAGTCCCTTTGCAAATGCATCAGAGAGAACAAGGGAGTTCTGAGCAATTTTTGTAGTTTCTCTTCTCTGTGCAGTGAGCTGCTGAGCATGACCATCCCCTGGGGGCAGAACTGATATTTCCCCACTTTATTTGCAGTTCAATAGCAAACTCAAATAATTTATCTTCATCCCAATTAAAGGTTTCTCTTAATAGCAAATAGTGTTGTTTTCAGACATAACACCCCTCACAACATGCACGTAAAGTTTTGTTGAATTTAGCCAGTGAACATCCTTTCGAAGTGGACAGTTCAAAAGATCACTTGTTTTCAGCTAAAACTGTACAAAATATGTTTTGTCCAAAGAATCCCTCACAGATTTAAAGCAGGCCAACTGGATTCATAAACTGTTCACAGACAGAGTAATCAGACAGATTTAAAATAGGAAACATTTTATCCTCTGTTCGTGTTAATTTTTTCAAAATTAGATGACAAATACAACATCAGCACGATGTATTACTTTACAAATGTATCGAAGCCCTCCAGTGACACTTCACCCTTCAGGGCAGCCTGCAGAAGGTAATTTAAGATGCAGGCATTTTTTGAAATATGAATAGAGTCACACTCATCCAAAGCACACCAATCTTTTTGGCCTATTCTGAACACAGAAACTTTAACTGCTATAAACATTTCAAGCAGGCTGGATATCTCTTGAGATGGAGAATTATATCTTTTCACTTCTAGCTTAATACAGTAGGAGTAGGTAAACCCCAGCATATGTACAGGCATGTGAACCCAAATGCCATCCCTCAACACTCCTTCACAGCCTAATGCTATTGCAATGATTCAGTCTGTTTTCTGCACCTTGCCTGCTTGCTTGGCTTTGCAGGTTACCGAACCTCAGCGTCACCTCCATGAACTACCACAAAGCACATGGGTCAGCAGAGACCTCCGGGTGTTACTCAGCCCAGCCTCCTGCTCGAAGCAGGTCTATCACCAATGCCAGAGCAGACTATCAAGTTCAGCTGCTGTTCCACCCACCAGGAAGTTTCAGCATAAAAACCATAGCAATATTCAAACTATAACCCTGCCTGAACTGGCGACCACTCCAGGGAGCACTTGAGTCTTTACAGTGGTCAGGAATTGCCTCCTGTGAAGAATACAGTGAGGACTGGAGGTCCCCAGCTACATGGAAGTTAGTACTGCTTCACCAAGCCTGATAACCTTATGCATTTTTACAAACTGTAAAAATGACCAGATGCCAAGCTTTGAGGTAGGGAGAAAAGCTAACTATATATGAAAATTACATTTCCTTTGGACTTATCTGTACGTGAGAGCTGAGATTGAAAACACTTAGTACAAAGCAGAGAGGAACTTAAAGCATGCTCACTTATTTAAATCAGCTTCCAGCATTCTTGTTCAAAGTAAATGCACAACAGATACAAAGTTTTAGTGTAACAAGGATTCTCTTTTTTTCTACAATGCTGTTAAAATTGTTATACTGTCTGTTCCCTTTCCAGAGAATTAATATTCATCTGTATGCAACCTATGCTTAAAGGACAGGGCCTGGTAGGGTAAGACTGAATAGGGCACTGCTCGCGATGTGTTCACCCAGCCATTGAGATTCCTCACTGAAGAGCAAGCAGAACTGGTATCTGTTATATTAACACTTCTCAACACGTTCCTCATGCAGCTGCAAGAGGTCAACCAAAAAGGATGCCCCTTGAGCAGCCTCCTGGGGAGGTCAGGTGCTAAGGAACAGACTTTGACTTTATGATACCCTCATTTTGCTCTAAAGGTTTTGCCATTAGTCACAAAGCCCCATCCGTTCTGTTCACTTGCATGGTGAAAAGGTTTTTACAGTAAAAATTCAGACATTTTTTGCAAGTTCATCAAAGTTCAGCAAGCTGTTTTTTCTCATTGCTAGGAACATGTCTGCTTGAGCTGGAAAACTTCCTGGCAAAGTGCAAATCTTTAACAGAGGAGTCAGTACTTGTCAGACAACGCAGAAAGCTCGAGAGCTCCCTTCTCAGCAAGCCTCACACCTTCCTCACAGCTTTGCACATGCCTGCAGCGACATGCCCCAGAACCATAAGCCAGTTTAAAAAGGCAAAAGATTTTTTTTTTTTTTCTGAGTTTGAACTTTGGCTTTATTTTGAAACCTTTCCCTTTTTTTCCTGACTAATGCAGCTCATGAAGGCACACCTCCCTCAGGCCAAAACCCTGGAAGATACCTGTGATGATTTGCCAAGATTTTAACAAGGGCGTCCTCAGCACCTCGAAGCTGCACACCAGTGGAACATGGCCCATCTTAACAATACTTTAACTTCTCTCAACATGCTCAGAGACAACCTTGATGCCAACCCACAGGGTCCTGAGGGCATAATGACAGCATCCACACCAGCTATTAACCTGAAAGACAAACGTTTGCATTTTTTATTAATCCCCTCAAGTACTTAGTATTTTGGAATCTCTTTCCTCATAGTTGCTCTCACAAGACCATAGTATTACTTATTTTAGTCTGAAAGAGGCTAGTCATATGCTGACATTAACTGTGAGAACTGTCACTTGTTTATTAACATAGTACTATTGGTACATAGCAAAGGTATCAGATTTACAAATGAAGGGTTTTGTTCAGGAAGTGGCTTAGACACATGAAAACCTCTCTAAGAAAGAACATTTTTAGGTGGAATCATTCACAATATGCCCAGTGAGCATTGCTCTGCACATCCAGGATTTAGCCTGGTAGGTGTGGTCCCTGCCCCACCACCTTATCCTTGTCCTGGCGAAAGCCAAGGAGGGGACTACTGCAGCAGCACTTCACCCAGTGTTACAAAGAGATGAGTCTCTTTCACTAACATTTTGCACTAACATTTAAGCTGCAGGAGTGCAGACTGACCATTGCAGAAAGTGGGCCAAGTCTTTTCTACAGTAGAAGCCACTACAGCAACAAGAGAGATCAAGAACGTCTTGATTTGGACATATACCTTGGAATTACTTAATTGGAAAGAATATTATGGGCAACAGGGGTTTAAATCAATCATGTAAACAAGTCAATTTTATACTGGACTTATCAGAAGACTTTGCAACAAGACACTTTGTGCATTGTTTACATTCCCAAAATGACAAAACCAGAGGACACAACAAGTGAAACTAAAACCCCAGGCTGCTTCATCTAGTTTCTACACCTCAGCAAATCAAAGTCAAAACAAAATCCTAAAATTTCCCCACATCACCTTCTCCCCTCTTGCAAGGGAGGAAAGAAGGATTCTTCAATTTTTAGCATTATTTCTTTGTTTCAAGTTTGTTAAAAGAACACAGTGGTGACCCTCCTTGTGCCTGGAGAAGCAAGCTAACATAGAAAGGTGAAGAAAATACCAGCAATATTCTGCGAAAGAACAGCAAGAAAGTGAGTTTAGTTTTACAGACTTGTTGCCAAGTGGAGGCAGATCTTGCCTTGTTGACATGACGCAGACTTTACTCTTGGGTTAGGTGTGCTGTACAGGAAAGAGCTGGGATCCCCCCCAGCCGCTCCACTGGTTTTGGTCTGGTTAATCTCTATCAAAAACACATTTGCCATCCCTCTCCCTTTTCCAGCCTTGGTAAGTATCAAGGTTAAAGATCAAAATCTGAAAACAAAACATGTTGAAAGGCTTGTCTTCTCTGAAAGTGAGAAGAAATCATGTCTAACTATTCAGACTGCATGCTTTTCAGTATGGGCATGCTGGACTACCAGTGTTTACATGATAGCTTTCCTCAGGGCATCACAATACAGTGCAAACAAGCCACATGTTAACCCTGTGAGGCTGGGATAAATCAAGATTTTCTGTATTTCACTGTGAAAAAGACTGAAGAACTGAAGTTTAGGGATTTGTGCAGGGTCACATAGAAAGAGAGCTGTGAAGGGAACCTCCAACCAAAATAACATGGATGCACAGGGAAGTCCACACTCTATCTAATTCTCATGGGAATACAGGCCTTAAGATATCACCAGGTCAAGTAAGCCATGGACTGCTCAGGGATATACATTCCTTTTCTATCATGTATCATGTGACCCTGATAAAAAGTTCAGGTTAAAAAGGAAATGAGACCCAGGCCAGCATACAACAACAAAACAATCAATCCAGCCTCACTTGCAAACAGTATCAGTACTTTTATGTTCAGGTACACGCTTTTTATATATACTGTATAGGTATATACTTTATACATACTTTTATGTTTCGTAATAAGAACCACCTATGTCCTTGGCACAGCACAAGCAAGAATCTCTTGTTAGAAGATAATTGTCTTGCTACAGTCACATATCAAGATGTGGCTACTGTACCATAGACTAGGAGTATCCCATCTAGGAAAAGGAAAGTACAGCTTGGAGTTGAAGATGCTGTGACATCCAGTCACAAGAAGGACCTTTAGACACCATCACCACGCACCCCTGTTACCACAGAGCTGTGCACCCCCATGAACAGCAGCAGCATCACACTTTCCTTTCTAGGCCATGAAGGAGGAGCAGGGAAGATGCAAGAGCAGGTCTTGTTGTTGGTTCTAGGAATACAGCAAGATAAAAACCATGGCTCTGTAGCAGTGCAGAACAAAAATAAGCCAGGCATCCCACAAAGTCATCCAACACATCTATTAACACTCCTAGTAAGTGATAGCTTCTACCTTTTGCAGCCACTGACATCAGTAAATGTTATTAATTTAGTGATTCAACATTTCAGTGAAGAGTAAACAAATTAAAGTCTTTGCAAGGAACAAATGGTTATGAAATCTGAACTCAACAGAGATACTTTCCATAACTCAGGACTTGACAGGGTGTGCTTGCAGATCTAGCAGGGGACTTCCATCAAGCTTTGCAGAAGCTCATGGGAACTGCAGTCCTCTCATTTATAGCAGACATACTTTTTGGGAGATGTATCCTTCTTAAACAGAAAGCGTTTTCACTACTAAAAAAAATGTAAGTTTAAAACTAGCAGGCGTTCTGACACTGTGCAGAAGACTAGATTCTCACTCATTTCCAAGTAGGTTTGAAGAATGCAGCCAAGAGTATATGGATGCCAAAGAGATGCCTCCCACAAACTTGTAATAACTCTTCTTGCTTTTTTAAACCTGAGAAGACCTTTGGTCCAAAGTTTTGCAGTGTGAAGTTCCCAGAAATGCAAACATACAAAGAAAAAAAATAATCCTTGGAGAGCTAACCTTATTAATAACCTGCTTCTCCCTACTTAAAGTTAGCTCAGATAGAAACACTGAATCTCAAACCCAGGAAATTATGAGTATGAAATTGTAACGCCCAAATAGGCATGGCAGAGCTCCCAGTTATTTCACACAGCCAGTTCTCAAGTTACATAAATTGGAGCTGGATTTACAAGTGGCATCAACCAAACCTCCAAATCCCAAGGTTATCTTCAAAGTCCAGACCCAAATCTTACGACTTCTCCCATTACCATTGACACGTGAACATTTAAAGGATGAAATTTTGCTCTGAGTCCACTTGGGTGACAAAACACACACACACACCGGAAAGGTCAGATACTGAGAGTTCATCCTGTGCTTTTACCATACTTTAGGAGACATGGGTGGACGGAGAACTAACTGTTGCCAATAGAAACATTGTTTCTTATTCAGAGACATGCAGCAGCAAACCCAAAATTTCTGAAAACAAATAGTACTGAAATTACTCAGGTCAAGGACAGTGGAGCCAAGAACACCCAAGAAGGGTGGGATACAGGTACCTTACATCATCTTGACATTTTAAAGGTACTTTTAAAATGGTCTCGTTAAGAGAGTCAGTGGTGTGAGAAAAATCTCTCCTTCCTCTGCTGTTCTTGAATTCTTTGAAAGGGACAGTATCTGACTACAGACAGAGAGACTTTTCCTGCTGAGAATGGCTCCAGAAAACAGCCTGCTGGCAAAGTGCACCAGAAGAGCTGCTGACAGCAGCTGCAAGTGCAACCACCGCAGCAAAATAGTGGGTTTCATCCACCCATCAAAGCACTAAAATAATTGGACTTTTTGGTTTTGTAGCAGCTATAACTGTGTGAGCCATGGATGTTTAACCAAACCATGGCAGACCTCTGAATTTGCCCTTATAACAGTACAGCTCAAACAATGTAAAGCAGAGACATGGAAACGAGTTTCAAACTACCATCCCAAGCAACGATACAGAAACGATCCTAGTTGAGGTCTCAAAAATTCAGTGTGTTTTCTGGTCAGGTTTTTCAGTCTGCAGTGAACCTCTGCCTGCTGCTAGCATGGGTACAGGAAGCGGTGTTACAAAATCCCCCCGGGTATTACAGGTTAGGTCTCCTGCTCTGGCAGCAAATAATTTGTCAGATTACATAACTGCATCCGAAGCTGCCTCTGCCAAATGCAGTTATGGAGCAAGCGCCTGTTCCCACACTCCTCTCCCACCGCAGTCCCATGGCATGGTGTTTACCCCCTGCTGCCACCAGGCAGGGATCACCCAGGGCCCAAGGAAGTGTGACTGGGTACCTACTTGTGCCATCCCTCCGCTGCATCGCCCGTGCCCTTCACTGGGGTACTGGCAAAACTGTTTCCAGGGTGGTACCAGCTCAAACAGTTTTGTGTGACAACTGGTCAGGGGGCTGCTAGTTCCTCTCCAGTGCTGGTGCTTTGCACCCCAGTTGGTCTCCTGCCTGGTGGGTGAGTGCAGCTACCTTTCTGCTCCTGACAGCCTGCCGCAAAGCAAAGCATACACAAAGTCAGCTAGTTCACAATCCAAGATTAGAAAGTGTCACCAGTTAATATCACCTGATGGTATTGTTTAGCTAAGGATTTTTTTTTTTAAGACATGTTTATAGCAGTCATTTTGATAGAATAATCACAGCACTTAGCGTTGGCTTTCATCTCCCTCATGTGACTCACTTCTTCCATTTTCTAGTGCTCAGCTGTGATTGCTGTAGTGGTTCAGCTATCTGCACTAGTGCTAGAAACAGGCTTGTGCCACCCAGCTCAGATCTGGATCAGAAGTGCTGGGGGTCTGCAGGGGGTCAGATCAGGAGGTTTCAATCACTTGGCCGCAGGGATGCTGACTCTTATCTCTGCAGCTGGCTCTGCTGCCTGTCTGCAGGCCGAAAGGGACAGGGACAATCTGGGGCTTAAAAGGTAGATTTGGCTTTAGTCTCATCTCTAAATATGTATGTTTAGAGATATCTTTATTTTACAGATACATATAGCTCTAAGCATATATATTAAGAGATATCTTTATTTTTATGTATCCACATAAATACACACAAGGTTTTGAAAGCTCCTCATTTTGAAAGCTTCCCCCCTCAATAGAAGGGGAAAAAAAACCCAAAACACCTTGTTTTGGAAATACCAAAAACTCCCACAGGAGTCTGAAAGAAATGTCTCTGCCTTCCCGACCAGAAAGCAGGGACAGAGCAGTTGAGGTGCTGTTCCCCAGGCACCAGGGGCTGCGCACCAGAGGTGATCCCAGCCCTGCCCTCCACAGCACCCCTGGCCCAGCCCTGGCATGGAAGAACCCGAGGGGGCTGACAAAGCAGCTGTGTCTCCTGGCCCCGATATGAGGTGGCTGACACAGCAGCTGCATTGAGCAACGTAAAGGTGGTGGGGAAATAGCTTCAGTTTCCTGTAGCATTTCATCATTTTACATATTTTTGCATAAGCCCGTATAAAACCTCCTGGCTTTTTCCAGCAGCATTAGAAGTATAGCTAAACATATGGATTTTCAGCAGCACTCCTTGAGTTCACTTTCTTGTCAGTTTTCACGAAAAACTGCCCATACATGATTTGCCAATTTTTATGGCATTTTGGTTCAAATAATTTTTAACTACTTAATACAGACCACATTTATTATCACCATCAGTGGAAGATATTATATTCTCAAATTTCCTTGTAAACAGTGGGAATATAATTAATTTGTTCTGCAGTTATAAAAATATGTAAATCCATTACAAATACAGCATTGAATGCATTTTCTCAAATTCCTATGCTGTTTGCAGCTTTGTTTCTGGCAGCACTGATATCCTTCTGCTGACAATCAGATTGCCCTTCCACCCTAGAATAATTTCTGGAATAAACCTATTGATTAATGCTTTTGTGATATACTAACTCATATGGCAATAGGGAATTATTTTTATTGCTGGAGGCTATTTGTCCCTCATATGTGCACATTTTGATTTCATATTTGATGCATCTTGCAAGCTGTCCTACAGTTTGATGCTATCCATCATCGCACTGCAGTGCCAACACTCCCGTTACAAGAAATTCCATTAAGCACTAGGGGTCAGTCAACTGTATTAGAAACATAAAGCAATTTACTAAAATACACATTCAATGAGGCTTCAGGGAGGGAAAGGATAGCATGCAGGAATTGGGGATTTAGGAGTCCGACCAAAGCCTATAGCAGACAAAGTCTAAACTGTGATCAGTCTGTGACAAATCCTTAATATAACCCCCTGCCTGGATTCTATCAGCATGATACCATCTTTCAGGACCTATCTGTAGCTGTAATTTATCATGCATTGATCAGAAAAATTT
Source organism: Antrostomus carolinensis (assembly GCF_000700745.2). Lineage (NCBI taxonomy): Eukaryota > Metazoa > Chordata > Aves > Caprimulgiformes > Caprimulgidae > Antrostomus > Antrostomus carolinensis. The sequence continues at coordinate 82,258 of NW_010340713.1, read as the reverse complement.
TCCACTTCAACAACAACAACACAACAAACACCCCAAACCCCAAAAAGCTCTTTATGAATTAAAATTTTGTTGCTGCTACTTATGAGTTTTCTAGCAGTTGTGCACAAGGAAGATGGGAGTCCAGTTCTCTTCCAATGAAGCTGGAAGCTGGTCCCTCCCCACATCCCTCTGGTTTCCCAGCAACCTGTGTAATTTTTGCCAGGTTTGTCACAGTGTCACCGTCAGCCCAACCAGCACTCACATCACGGACAGTGTCAATGGGCAGCCAGGACCTTCTTTTGCAGATCCAGTCACGAGGATCTCCTGATTGCTACGTTGCATTCCCTATCCTGCCATGGCAAGCGGTCATGGCTTGTGCCCAGGCCTGTGGTTTCCCTGCTCTGGGGAGAGATGGGCAGCAGCACACATCTGAGCTGCAGCCCCTGTGAGGAACAGATGCACAAAAGCAGTTATCCAGATGATAGTGCCAACAGGATGGAACACAGACCCAGGTGACCCAAATGCTCACAGAAACCCAAACCTTATGGCTCCCTGAACTGGGATATATTTCCCATAAAGCCCATCACAGTACTTTGTGGGTGTCACAGGAGAAATCTGTCCCTGCTGCAGGTGATTAGGGAGCCAAACAAGACCAATGAAACACTGGAACCCTAAACCTCAGTATGTTCAGCTGGTGAAAAGATGGTCTGAAGACCATGGTGCTGATCAGTGAAACAAAGTGCTCTGCAGAGCCGAATGTGGAAACGTTTCTACTGTGTCAGAGCTCCTCTTGCCCTCACAGTTGTATCTAAGGCACTCTGGTTCCAGGTAGCCCACATGGGCTGCTATATTCATCTACACTATCCCCACCTTTTTAAACAAAAGGCAGTATCACTTGCTCACTCCAAGTAGAAACCATGCTGGAAAGAGTATAGGCTCTCTGGATTCCCTTTAATGATGAGCGACAACGACCACTTCACTTGCTTGGTCCTGCCATGTACCATCTGGCTGCTTACACCATCTTCCTTTTAACACGCTCTCTTCCTCTCCACCCTAACTGAAGACTGCAGCAGTGCACCAATTAACAAAACAGAAACACAAGCTCTAACTGTAGTGTCAAAGAAGCAGCTAAAGATTTAAAAAAAACAGCCAGAGACTGCAAAAATACAAGTGTTCAAGGCATGACTATGGTTTTGCATACCTCTTTCTGGACTGTTGGGTCAGGTGAGTATTGTTCAACTCATGCTTACTGCAGTTGTTGGAAAAGATAAGAGAATGAAAAAATAAAAGCAACCTTTAGGAAATCTAATTTAGGGAAGAGAACTGCACAGTAGTGCAGTTATCTCGAAGTGACTCATAAGGGATGGTACCATTCAGAGCCAGTGGTGTCCTTCCACTCCAGGGCAACAGCCCCGTTTGTCCAACACCTTTTGGAAAAGGGATACCTACTTAAGTAAGAACAGCCAATACCAACATGCAAACAAACACCACCTTGCCCCTGCATGCACCATTGTTTTCCTCCTGACACAACATGCTCTGTAAGAAGAGATGCAGACAGTCTGATTTGCACTGACTGCACTTTTCTAAGCTCCTCTCCTCAAGGTAGACTGATACCCTCCATTCTTCAGAGGCAAAAGATCTTTGAAAATGTCTTGCTGTCTCCAAGACTGGGAAGAACCAGAAAGCTAAAACAAAGGGGGAAGGGTGAGCAACCCAAGCTCTTTGTTCCAGTTGGCATGAAAGTATCATTCTTACAATAGCTCATTTTCTCCTTCCCCACAACAGCTGACAACTCATGGCAACTAAGGACAGGGCTGCTATTGTCGTTAAGCAAATACTTGTCCAATCTACGTAGGAAAAAGAAGAGCTCCAGAGATGACGACATGTTCAAAATGCTCACAAGGGCATCCCAGGAGGCAAATAAAAAGACAGAGCAGTGGAGGAAAGGGTTCCTAAAGTGAAATAGGGGATAGAGAAGTGGCCTCGCAGATGCAGCTGCTGGAGAGGTTGAAGAGTCAGCCTGCTTCACCCAGCTAGGGACTCAGCCTCTAAGAGCGCACCACAGGTTGCAGACTGCAGCCTGGCCATCCTCTGCAAGCCCCCGCTTCTGCAACCGCCCTCTTCCAGGGCACACTGCACGCTGCTGTCTGGCCCACACTGTCACACATTTCTGCACGAAGTGATGGCAAAGAGAATTCTCGGCACTGGGAGAGCCCTGAACCCTGATTTCTACCGTACGATAGTTTCATCTCTGGCATTCAATGACCAGCGTGCACTGAGGACACAGACTTACGATCTTTCACAAATAATTTCTTTAGAAAACACATGAACAACCAAGCAAACAAACAACTCGCTACACACCCACACAAAATGTGTTTATTATTAGAAAACTTATTTTTCTGTACAAAGCATGAACCCTCCCCCCTATAAAGCATTTCTGCATGTTCACCACTCCAGCCACACACTTAAGGGGAGGATGGAGGCTATACATCACAACATTAACATGCAGGATGAGTTCCAAACAAAGCACAACACACATTTTTCCATGAGCGGTCCTAATCCTTAAAGCAGGAGCATGAGCGACTATAGTCCAGTTGTGGCAGCAGTTGTTTAGTGTTTTGAATTGCTATAGGGTAAGTCTGCCTCCAGGGCCTACCAGCCTCCTCCCCCCATCCATTGCATAAGGCTGCAGTCCTTTCTTTCAGGAAAAGCTGCGTGGAAGAGTGCATGCAGTTGCTGTAAAGTTCAGTGGTGACATGTCTCACATGGAAGCAACAGGAAAAAGAAAAAAAATTTAGCCTCTATTTTGCAGCAGCAGCAGCAAGGGATACAGCCAGAGGCCATAAGGTCAAGAATCACAAGCATGGCTGTGGGAAGGCTCACACAAGGGATTTTTCAAGACCATTATGCCTTAATACAGGTAAACCTCTCACAGCAATTGTAGGCTTTGTGGGCCCTTCTTTACAGAATTATTCCAGGGGCTCCAAGTCTAAGCAACAGAGTCATCCAAATCAAACAACTTGGGGACTCACAAATGCACAGACTTGTAAGTACCTATTACGGATTGTTCAGCCTAACACATCTTCATGCACATGGCTGCTATGCAATAGTGTCAGCTGGTCTCCCTGGTAGAGACAGCAGCTAACTCACGGCATGCTTAGGATGGAGAGGCACGAGTCAAAGGGAGAACTGCCTTTGTGTAACGAACCCCCTGTTACCAAAAGGCTTTGGTACAGGCTTTGATGAGGTTTTGGTCACAGAGAAATCAATTTTACTGATTTGTAATCCCAGATCTACAAAACTAACCTGCTGGCAGTTGTCACTGGCTACCTAAAATGGACCACACTCCCCTGAGCGAGGCTGCCCAGGTAGCAGTAGGGCTCTATGTGTCTGGAGTCAGACGCCTCCTTGGCTGCTCTTATTACCCTGATCCTGAAAACTCTGCATGTCTTCAGACATGTTTGCAACAGCCTGTTTATATTCATCACTGTGAACATCTCAGTGCCTGCCAATGTTTTTAAGCTGGTGCTGGTTGGGTTGCAAAAAACAAAAAAAACCCCCCAAAACAAACAAACAAAAAAAGATGGATGCGAGATAAGAAGAATCATGGGAATTTAAATTTCACTCCAAGTCTCAGAATTCCATCATCTTGCAGTTGTATGCCACAACGCACAGTATGTAAGGTCCCAGGATCTTACACAGCAGTGGCAACACATCTTGGGAAGCCTGGCTAAAGAGCCCAACACTTGTTTGGAAACCCCGCAGCACTGGGCAGTTTTAGTGATACACAGCTAAAACTTCTTTGGCTGTACAGTGACAGTATTCACTGCACAATGTCCATGGATACACAGTTCAGCTATATAAAACCACTGTACGTATCTCGTTACCAGCCTCGTGCCAACCCTCAAGCACACTGTTTGCTGCACACATTTGGGCTCTGCCAGCAATGAAGTGAGGCATGCAGCACCACAAGACAGAACAGCCACAGAAAATTGCTATTATTATGCTGGCCCTCAGCAATGCTTTCACAAAAGGAAAAAAAAAATCTATTTTTTTCAATCTGATAGATTCCTTCCCAGAACACTGTGGTTCGGTTCTCTTATCAATTTGAAAACTCTACTAAAGAGTTTTGAGCTTCTCAGATTGTGAAATACCTAAGAAGCCACAGCAGACAGGCACTATACAGATAAACAATCTCAGTACAACAGCAGCTGCAGAAAGGCAGTAAACATGCATTTTGGCCTTCTGCAGCTAAACACTGTAAGACAAAAACAAGAAAGCATCTCTGATTAGGGCGATTTATAGCCTAAAATAAACGCAAAGATTGATGAAGAACACGAGACCAAGAGAAACTATTCCTTCCATTTCACCAGTGTTGTAATCGCTTTGGAACAAGAGAGGAGAAGAATTTAAGAGATTAGAGGGAAAAAATAATTCTTCTTTCCCCATGGGTCTGATCCAGAGCTTACTGAAGTCAATGAAATGAATCCCACTGCAGCTCCACTGGATTTTTTCGATCGGGCCACAGGAGATGATTACTAAAGCAGCTGTGCAAGGAGAATCAAGTTTGTCTCAGAAAAAAAAATATTTAATTGCCATTATCCTTTAAGGTAATCACAGATCCCAGGAGACAGTAAAAACTCAATGCATCTAGCCTCAGCACTCAAGGGTGAATTGCTGTGAATAGCATCAATTTAAGCAAACAACATTTGTTTTCAACATTTTTTCCACCCATTTACTGTTAGCATACCCAGGATGACCAGAGATGATAATAGAAAATATTGTTCTGCTCCTTCTCTCCACCCTAGTGAACGTGCACATTTGATTACACTTTGTGCACAGTCAAGCTCATCATTTCCTCTCATTTTTGTGTACCTCTTTTAAAACAGTGGGGAGAACCTTTAAATGTGAAGAGTTGATAGCATATGACAAAAACAGGAGAATCCACATGCAGATTTGACTTAAACTGTTCTTAATTCATAATTTACAGTTGTTTGGCTTGTGAGTCGAGGATGACTCTAAGTTGGAGTTTCCCCTGAAATTCTGCCTTTACAAGCAAGTTTTTTCAGGCCTCTGTCCAGAAGGAGAAAATTAATGATTCTTGGAATCATTATTATCTATTGGGTCATTTTTTTTAAATTTTTTTTTTTTTTTTTTTTTTTTTTACGGATATGAACTTTCTGAAACAAAGGCCCAGTCAAGAACAGTACTGGTTTCTCAGCTTCCATTGTGGTAAAATGGAATGTTCTTCTTTAAGAAAAACAAAACCACGAAAACATAAGCAGAAGAATCCCCCCAAGCCATACCGTATGCAGTGAAGCAATGTTCAGCAGTTCCATCCAGGTGACTTCACTGGGTCAGTAGTTGTCTGTGCTCTGAAGCTCCTCTACAAACATTCCTGTCTTTAACCTTTCCAAGACTGAACTTCCTTTTTGATGTTTGTTTCATCAGTGTACTTTGCTAATCTACCTAAAAATTTTAAGGAAAAGACAGCCAACAGAGAGAGGAACTTAAAAGCTGCAGTTCAGAACTCTTTACAATGCAGAGGAGCAACTGAATGATCAAAAGAATTAGCTACTTAGGTTCATGTGGGCAAAGAGGGACACCTGCTGACACACTTCCAGGGCAGTGCCCATAGAAGACCACCACCACACCAGTGCTGTGCCAAGGCAGTGATTAGGGTACAGCTGTAAGCAGAACTGCAGCCTCTGCAACAGCAAGATCAGGCCTCAGGAGATCTACTGCTCTCTCCTTTCTGTGAGCTACTTTTAAAGGTTACCCATTCTCTGGTTTTGAACACACAGAAGTAAGAAGTGGAACATGTCCTGTGGCCCCTGCCACACATATATTTTGGTAAAGTGGTCGGGAAGGCTGACCACCCCTTCACTAAGGAGTAAGAGTCTCTGGATTCTCACGCATTAACCCCAAGTTTACGAAAGCTCTCAGCAAAGCCATGGCCAATTTACAATGGTCTAAAGGAAAAGTGTGTTGCATCCATGTCTCAGCAGGGCACCATTAACCAAGAACAAGGCTATTGTGGCTTTTGCCACTGCATGCCTGCTGTAAATCAAATTACCAAGATGAGGTTTTGTGTCTCTTTCCATTTTTTCCTCTAGCACTGAATTGGTTGTCCTCCAATGGCTTCATTCTCGCTTCAGTGTGCTTAAGCCAAGCTACAGTCTCATCTCCATCATACTTCACAAATGAATACCTACAGATGAATACAAATCAACTTTTCCATTTCCTTAATGAGAAGGATATTATATTCTCAAGGAATTAGGTAGAAGCACTTTATGAATTTCAATAATTTTGATGATTTTTTTATTTTGGAGAATAAATATTCATCCCCATTGGATTACTGGAACAGATGCTCTTTCAGATACATCCAGCCTTACTACAGAGGTATGTTACAACTCCATTGTTGCTGTACTAACAGACACGTTCATTGATTTATAACCTAAACTGTTCACAAGAAATATGGAACATAAATTGCCTCCCGTGTCCATATTAAAAACAGGTCTTAGAAATGCTGTTGTTTATGGTAGGAAATATTTTAATTAGGTCTATCTTAAAAAAGAATTAATATAGCTGGTTTCTTGAGGCATGTCAAGTGCATACTTACTCCAGTATCAGCGTGCATAATCCTTACCCACACTGCGCCAAAGTTTCTCATCTTGCACACACTAAACGCATCTCTCCTGATGCACTGAGAGCATCCAAAACTATTGTTACACCACAGAAAAGGACAGAAGCTCATAAATACATAAAACTCAGTGATTCTTAGTGCCCACATGTCCTCTACTCTGAAGACTCATGACATGAAAGTGAGTGCTTGGACCCCATGTGAATTTGAGCTGCCACTTCATACTGCTACAAGTCTGCTACCCCTTTTACCTGAGGGGTCATGTAGACAGGACTGCTTCCTCATCCAGTAGCAAGGAGGTGCACAGCGCATTCCTTCTAAGGAGGTTGTTCACTGTTTTAAAGTTCCCAAGTACTTCTCCATGGGAAACTATGGTCTGTTATAGCTCCTGCATCAACAGCAAGGGAACTGGTTCTGTTTTTCGGGAAGGAGGCACTTGCAAAAAGGACCAGACTGTTACAGCATTGACAGCTATTTTTGTTGTTGCTTTTACATGGCAGGTTTCTCTCCCTTCCTTTTTCAGCTCTTACATAGTAAACCCTCACTGTATGCTAAGAGAAGGAGGTCCTGAGCAGGCAGTAAGCTTCAACTTCTTCAGCTGGCTTTGGCATTATCTGCACTATTCATGACCTATTCTACTTACCCATACCCACAGCAGTCATTGCCCTAAAAAGTAATGTGATTATTTTGCTACATTTCCACTCTTATTTAAATGTGAGCTCCTGTTAAGATAGAAGTAGCTCCTCTCAAATAGTGCAGCTAAGGACAGGTGGCAGGGCTTTTAAGAATCCCTAAGGAAGACAAAGAGAGCAGAAACATTTCATGTCAGAATCCTACTTGTTATTAATTCCTGGCTTTTCCATTCTATGGAGTGCTGTACATATGTATTGCTGAAGAAAAAGGTACACTTTATTTTTGCTCAGTGCTGTCAAGTCTGGTAATCATACTGTTGACTCAGAGGGTTACTATTCAGTTCTGCAGTAATAGTAGACTGGCCTACACAGTCATTTTTAAACTGAGGCAGGAACCACAAATGATTAGTGATGAAGTAGTTGTTATCCACGAATGACAGGTCTTTTGAGCTCGCAAACCTATTTTGGTTGGTGTTAAAGATTTCTGGAAGACTTTTCACCAGTTAAACTAAGAAGTCAAAATAATGGTACATGTATGTATTCCATGTGTCTGGTTTTTGTCAGTGTATTTGCACACATTTAGTTTTCTAGGACACACTGATTCTGGAGAGATAGCAGACATTTGAGAAGGCTGAACTGAAGTGCAAAGTGACCAACATATTAAAGTAGCAGAAGCTGCAGATGAGCCAAATTCCTACAGAAGTAAAGACATGAGAGAGATAAAGATGCTAAAAAAAAAAAAAAAGCTGTAATATAGCCAGTCTTACATATTTTGTGCTATTTTAATTTAAACTTAGTAATTATTTTTGCAAGAACACCTAAACTTCTTGGGTTGGAGGAAGAAGAGAGGAACAGCAAGCCTCCTGTGTTCAAAGTAGAGGCTCTGTGCAAGGATTATTCTCTAGACATGTTCCCCTACAAGGTAACATACAAAGCTGCTAAACTGTCCTCTTGGGAAGATACAGAACTCTCAAAGCAGGTAATCAAGGGTACTTCTGCTATAGCTTTTTAGTTGCAATATTCCTGCCAGTGTAGCTCTGTTATTGGGCTTCCACACTGTCCTGATTTGGTCTGCCCTGCTCCGATATTTTTAATTTGGAAGGCAATTTCTAAATCAGAGACACGGTGAAGAAAGAGGGACACGCCATCAGTCTCCATGGCCTATTTGAACTTCGTACTAGTCTGAACAACACTGACTCGCCAACAGGATTCCAAGAGAGTATGGAGGCTGCTTTATTTTTAAATTTGCTTGGGAATATACTTCTCAGCTGCTACAGAGGAAACAGTCAGCCCATCTATTAAAATTGCTTTCTCGAGACCAGATTTGAGGTATTTTATGAAGTCTAACATTAATTATGCAAGATCAGGAAAGTATCTGGGTTTCTTTGAGATCCCACAGATGGGCATAAAAAGGACAAACAAAATAAGTGCTGCAAAAGACAAACATAAACATGCCTGCAAACACAATTGTTCACTCTGCCTTGAATTACAAAACAGCATTTTTCACATGGCTAGAGTCTTAGGTCATAGCAAGTGTCAGTGGAGAAGAATTCAGAGAGGCGAGGATGCAGCATGCTAGCAATACGTCTGGTAGGACCTGGCTTTGGAAGTAACTTTTCCCAGAGAAAAGTCTTTAATAACAAGCAAGTGTATCAGATTTCTGCAAACACACTGTTAAGGTCGGCAGAGCAGCTGGCAGCAAAGCAAGTTCTGTGACCTGCTCCTGAACTCTTCAAACTCATTTCCTGTCAAACATCAGACCCAAGAGGACAGGCAAAAAGCTGTTAAGCTCTTTTCTAGAAGAGTCTGAGATTAGAATTCCAGTAATGGCTCAAATTCCTTTCCAGTTGTCCCGAACTGGCCACCTCCAGCACCGAGTATTGCTATGCTGTATGGCAGCACTGTCCTCCTCTGGGGGAAAGAGGAGAGAGCGGGGGTGGAAGGAGGAGTGAGGCCATGGAAAACAGGATCCAGCTTTCCAGACAGCAAACAGGAGAGTCAGATGTTTTATTCATTTAAATAAATTAGAGCTACTTCCGGTAGATCCAAACAGTTGGTGAGAATTGCTTAGCCTGTCCTAGAGAGCAAAGGTAAGCCTGGATGTAATTTGCCTCCACAGTCCTCTTCTGGAACTGCAGGTCAGGAGGCCAAGTGGAGGCTGCCCCCCTCTAAAAGCCAACAGGCAAGACCTGGAGCACACCGCCAGAGCCAGCCACCCTTTTCCAGCATGCAGCAAGGGAGAAGGAAAAAGGAAGTGTCACTCTGCGCATTTCAGATTGTTGGATGAGAGCTGCTCACTCCTGCATCAGCCACTGTGAAAGCACTAACAGGGGGCAGCTCAGAAAAGATGTTAAGAGCTGGGTGTTTTTCCGGAGGGAAACGCCCAACAGTTGACATGTTTATTCCAGTACATGAAACAAACAACTGCACAAGTTTTGTGGAAACAACTCATAAGATCTCAAGTAATACCACTCTAGATTTTACTCAGTTTCTGCCCCTAACTGGATCCAACACTTCAGAACACTAAATAATAAAAAAAAAAAACCTAGCAAGGAGTATCTCCCCATTTGCCTCTGCATGGATACTTCCCTGCTCCAGCTCTGTAAGAGAGTCCAAGTTCACAAGGAGTTACAGTGTCAGACCAAACTTCCCAAATCCCCTTTGGTTTATTTGGCAAGATCAATCTGGAGCCAAATGCTTCCACTGTGTACCATATCTATGGACAGAAAAGTATAGTATCACACTAGCAGAGGTCCTCTTTCATTCCATTTTAAAGAAATCATAATCTCTATCTCTTTTTTTGGGTTGGTTTCTTTTTTTTTTTTTTTTACATCTGCCATCATCAACCTTCCTGTCAGCACCACCATCCCTATAAGAAGGAAAACAAAATTATGATGAAATTTTAGTTTTCTACCTTTCATAGTTAAGAGGGAGTAGTGATCTGAAAACAAATCTGATAAACTTTAATTTATTGTATCTCAGTAGCTATCTTCAATTTAATCTTTCTTTCCAATTATACTGTTATAAGCAAACCAATATATCTAAATATATAGCAGACTATTTGTATTAAGATGTAAATCTAATAATAAAGAAAAATGTTAAGGAAAACAAGAGAAGTAAACTTGCAGCAAATTAATCAAAACATTTGCTTTCGATGAGGATAAAAATGTGAATAAATCAGTATGTGCAGATGCCTGTGATTTTGTTTTTGTTTCTCTCTATTATTCTGTCTATTATTGGCCAAAAGTTTACATTCATCTCTGGAAATGAGCCAACTTCTGATAAAAAGCACTTCTACAGCAGGTGTATAAACTGAACAAATTCTACTGACAACAAAAAGTTAATATTTAGCAGGATTTTTGGATTTTGGGTCTGTTTCCTCTAGTCAGTTCATTAATATGAAATTTAACTGCCTTCCTTTCCTAATCCAGAAATAGCAAACAAACTCTTCCCTCAAATCACACAGCTCCTAATCACTGGTTTGTGTCCCAGAGACTCCATTGCTGCACACAAATCACAATGGCCACCACACGATCCTTCATGTCAAAAAAGCTGGTGAATGCTTCAGTGGGATTAGATGTATTTTCCAGATTTACTGCTGGAAATCCTGGGAAGCCTCAGGATGAACAGACAAACTAACATTTTAGTTCATCTCAGTGACTCTTTGAATTGGCCAGTACAGCTGCTGGCTGAGCAATGACTGACCTGCAGCCAGCATGTAAAAATGCAGGGCTAAACAAAGAACAGATAAATAACAAAAATGCCACCCTCAGAGTACAAGGCTTGAGCTCCTCTAGACAAACCACACTGTAACAAGGAGATCAGCTCCCTCATCAAGGGCACAGCCAGACTGTACTTTCTGCTCACTGGGACTTGGGCCTGTTCCTGCAGAAAGGCTGCAAGTCATTGGCCAGAATACCCTAGAGTATTAAAGGTTAAATAGAATATCAGGACTGCTTTCCCTCCCACAAGCTTCCTTTCCTGAAATCAAATGGCCTGTTTCACAAATCAAGGTGGGATTCATACATCTTAAATGCAATCTGATGAACAATCACAAGAGGCTCCAACTGGATACCTGTCCCCTTCCATAGTATTTATTATAGGGCTTACAACTTGTGTCTGCTCTTTCCAAACATTTGGGTCTGAACACAAACAGCACAGTTCCTTCCCCTTGAAGCCCCCCATGTGTTCAGGAGTATTCCAGGACTTTGAAAAAACTTGGATCCAACTGAGGCACATTTCTAACATTCATTTTAATGAAATCAGGTAAATGCAGCTGTAATCTCTCTTGAACAGAGAAGATATTTTTAAGCAGAAGTTTTTACCTATCATGCTAGTTTGAAGAAGTGTGCAAGGACAGAGATTTATTACCTAAAACTTTTAGAATGTACTGAGAACTATGCTCTCAAATACTAATAATACATCAAGAGGCCTAGGACTCAAAACAAAAACAAGTTTTTCTTTCATTTGTATAAGTAATTTTGTAGCAACCAAATCAAAAACTATCTTGACAGTGCCAGGTCTTACTGACCTCAGTTCAGGACAGCAGTAAATACATGTCTACCATAATTAAGTTCATTTGAGTTAACAAGTTAAGAGCATACTTACTGCTATTTTCAACAAGAACATTTGCATTTCCACCTATTCTTACAATCAGGGCCCTGTGGAGAGCTAAAACCGATTCCAAATTCATTATCAAAGTATAACTAAATTGGAGCAGAAGAACACACACTTCCTTGTGCTGTTATAGTCAAGGCATTTATGTTGAATAAACTGCAGGATGCTATGCGAGGTTTACCCCTGAAGAATGATACCAGAATAAAACTAAAAGTAAACTCTCTACTACAGCTGCATTCCATGTTGTAGTAGCAGATGCTCTTGAAAGTCGTCATGCGAGACATTGAGGACTTCCTGAAAGGGAATTTGCAGGTAGCTAATTTAAGTTTCTGTCCCACAAATTAAAAGCCATTTCTGCATTTGAGGAATATAACAAAATAGAGGTTTCATTATACAGCAGAGTCCCCGGTCAGAAAAAAAGGGTGATGGTAACTTACTGTTATGCTGTTGAAACCACAAGGAGTGAAACAGGATCCTTCCCTCTGAGGACACCAGTGCTACCTGCAGAATGTTAAGGCCTGCCACTTCCTTTTGCCTTTTGAAGCACCTTCTGAGGAAGGAATAAAATGCTGCAGTCTATTGATAGACTTTTCTTCGAGTTTTCCCATCCGAGTCATCACTTTCTAGTATTAAGGAAACCTTCAGCAATTCAAGACATCTACACTGCAGAGTGAGTATTATTATCTCCTCTTGATCACTAAGTGAAAAAGCAGAGCTCTTAAGCTATGTATTTTCTTCCTCGGGATGTCTCTGTGCTTCTTGATGTGGCTCTAGACTCTCATGTTCTCACTCACAGGATGGAGCACACATGATTTGAAAATGCTTATATTGAAAATTACCCATTATATTAGAGAAGCTTTCTTAGAAGGTATCACATACACCCTGTAAAGCTGGTACCTACTTACAAGAGCAGGTTTTTTCCAGACTTAGTGGTACTTGTACAACTGAGTCCCAAATGAGAGGTACAGCTGAGGATGGGCACAAATGGCTCAGGAGATCAGGTTGGGTTTAATAGCAAGCACTGGAGTATCGTGCAGGAACAGCTTTGTAACTTCCTGGATGACTCTGGAAACCTCTTCTGGAATTAGGACAGATTTATTTAGAGAAAGATGATCCATCTTAAGGTTTTGTTCTCCCCTACCACCATAAGAAAGAACCATACAAAGCTAAATAAAAATAGGAACATATGCAGGGTTTCTGGATTTAAAGGTTGTCTCACTGTCAACAGTATCAGAAAGGAAGTGAAGCATGGCTGTGCTACTGTCCTTTCTGCTTTTGGGCAGAGTAGGCACCAGCTGCCCATAGAACAGGGAGGAAGCTGGGCTGTAGGTAGAGGCTGGGAACTAAGACTGAAGAAAGAGGAAGCTACAGCTAATCACATATCCCAGCAAGCAACACTGTTCATTAAATGAGGTTACTAAAAGAGGCAAAACCAAGAAAGGCTTGAACACTGTAAAAGCCAATGACTATTTCCACATTGAAGAGTTTATAATAGTTCCTGAACAAACTGAAAACAAGAAACTGAATTAAGTTCAGGTGGTGTGCTCCTACATAAACTACACTGTGGAAGATTTCACAAGACACTGCTGCAGCAAAAATATCCATACCCAGTATAACACCACATTTAATCTTTGGGCATGGGGAATGGAGTAAGTTTCAGGGGGGCGGGGGAAACAGGTCTAGACAAGGTTAGATCAGCATTATTTAGTACCACTGAGAGCTAAACTCAATTTATTACCACACACTAATGAAACATGACCTCAGGTATGTCCCAGACCAATGAGTGTGTGAAGTCCTTTGAAAACAAACTAGGTTCTTGTAGTCACTCCTTCCCCCCCTCCCCTAAATTTGACGTACACTCTGTAACGGCATTGACACTTTGGAATTCACCCTTACAGACACCTCAACGTTTGGCATAAAAACAAATAGCTGTCATCGAGAGTAAGATACTTGGGAAACCTGAGTAAGTTAAATTGGAATTGTTTTGAGTTCTCATAAAACCTATTATTTTAGGAATTATACAGTTAGAAATTAAGATTATTTGTTTCTATGATACAGTATGCAGTGAATTTCACTCACTGGTATGAAAGGTATATTGTGTTTGAATATTTTGCAAAAATTTCTGATGGACATTGTCTAACAATCTGAAGCCATATCTAGGAATCTCTCAAAAACATTAAGAAACATACTGTATAGGATTCATATAGGAGCACATTCGTAAAATTAATCTCTCAAATCTTTTTTTTCCGACTTTCCATCCAAACAGTGTTTGCTACACTCAAGGAGAGGGTAGCAAAACAAAAACTTCCATCAGCATTTAAACAAAACATTTCATCTTCCAAACAGTAGTGGTTTGGTTGCAAATCAAATATTGCAGCACTTTCATAAATGCTCTATAACAGAGATATTATTAACAGGAAAAGAAATTTTTAGGCCAAGAGTCTCTCTCAAATAAGATTTCTAAATAATTTTTTTTTTAAAAAGCGTCAATTAAAACAAGCAAAAATGACACCCAAAACCTCCTCATCCAAACACTCATCTCCTACAATGCACAAAGACCAGGTCATACTTGCAGTCTAGAAACTATTTCATATTAAGAAGGGGAAAAAAGCCTCAAAAAGAAAAAAAAATCACAAACCCACAGTGGCAGCCACCTTCACTGTAAATTAGGAGATCTCTTCTACATTTTAAACTACAGCACACAAAAAAATACCAGTGCACAGAGCTATACCTGAAAAAATATAAGCTGTCTGATATCTTGGTTTTACTGTGCAAAGGACTAGAAGATCTAGAACAAATGTACATAAATAATTTCAAAATACATCTTTTTTTTTTTTAAATGCCCACCCAGAAAAGCTACACAGACTAAGTTTTTGCTTTAGTCATCTTTTATGAGCTAAGAGCTTCCCTAGATAATGATGACAAGATGAGAAACTCAGGATAATCAGAGTAAGTGAAACATTTGGATAACAAAGAAAAAAAAATAGGAGTAAACTACCACAATGCAAGACCGCAGGCCTGAGCCTGGTGCAGTGAGATACTCTGCAAGATATCAGAGACGGCAAATGCTCTCTGGGATTACAAACAACAGTATTTTGTTTTTAACTTTAACAAGGTCAGAGTTAAAAGGAAGATGTGCTACTGTTTCTACATTCTAAATAATAGATATTCAAAAGGAAAAAAAAGTAAATTAAATAAATGTTTCTGGCATGCAGAGCACAGATGTCAACGACACAGAACCATTTTTGACATAGCATGACATAGCCGTTTTATCTGTGACACACTGTAAGGACAGACCCCAGGACTGACCAATACGAAGCCACATCCAAATACAAAGCAATGTAGGATACGTACTGCAAACCATAGGAAATGCAAGGCAAGTGATTTTTCAGTGTAAACCATACGAAAAAATCTCCATCTGAAGGGTCTGAGACAGAGAAATACTGGCAAAAGTGAGTTTGAAAGTATTGTGTCTCTTGCTCCCACAGTAAAAATGTCATTGGCAAACCATGCTGGCAACCAAGCTAGAACAGGACACACGTCACACGGCATAGCCTGTCAGACTTACGTGAACGCTAACTAGCTTTGTAAAATATTTGGAATGCTGAATTTCTTTGCCACAAAGCAGTGTAAGTTACATCACATGGCTTCACTAGAGTTTGGCTTGAACCAGAACAACAGATCTGAATTTCTCTGTGTGTTTAAAGAATTTCTTGGATTCAAACTGCTCATCTGGTCTGTAACTTGACTGGAGGGATCCATCAAGTCCAGCCCTGGACCGAATCATGACACAAGGGAACGTTTCCGAGTTGCGTTACTGATCCAGGTGGATATCTCACAGCACGAGACTTTAGGTGAGCAAACACAGCCCTGCTTAAGTTTCCCTTTAGCCATAAATAATTATGCTCACTCAAGAGTCTGTACTAGAAGCAAAGAGTTGCCTTGTACTTAACATCAGGTTCCTATCCTATGTGCTGGGCCAACCTCCAGTTTCTAATACTAGAGCTGTCCCTCTTAAACTGTTCAGTGACACCGAGCCAGCTGACCACTGCTGGGTCAGAAATAGCAGGCAGATCGACACGGGCAATGTTGCGGTGGGTGTCAGCTACGGACCATACAATCAGGCATAATTAGATGAGGCCTTCTTCAGACAACTGGAAGAAGCCTTATATTCATAGGCCCTGGTACTCATGGGAGACTTTAAGCACCCCAATATCTGTGGCTCCTTTACTGGCTGACACAGACTCTCTGGCAGGCGAGGACACTGTCTGCTCAGCCTCAGAGAGGAGCCCCATGCAGCCCCACATCTACAGACCTGCATCCTCCCGGGGCAGCTTGGCCTGAGTCAAGGACTCTGCTGATCCAGGGGCAATTGCTTGTTATACAAAGTAATTAATTTTATATACCTTATACTGTCAATTATTGACCTGACATCTAGGAATATATGTTTTAATTGTAAACAGTTCTAGAGATAACTGGGAAAAATTCTGTAGGCTATATTATAAATGATCACTCTACACTAGTTTATTTTGAGCTATGTCTCTGTAAGTAAAGGTTAAAGGGCTGAGTCCTGTTTAACACAGTAAACATAATCCACCTGAGCAAGATCTCAGGGTCACTCCTTTGGCTGTGCACTCAGACCGCTGAATGCTTTGATATAAAGGCTTTGTGTGTATTTTACAGATAACCAGAATATGCTGCATATGAAGCACAAGCTAGTTTCTATAGTTGCTGCATTAGTGAAGAGCTACAATTAAACTAGCTGACTCTGCAAGAAAATAATTCCTGCATCATATATTCATCTTGATTATGACTTCTAACAAACACTATTTCATAACTTCTTTTGTGAAATCATAAATCCATAGAATTAAAAACAATTTATGGTGTCACTTTCAAACCCAGATGAAGTTTCCCTTCATCCCATGGTTATTAACATGTATTATTTTTGTTCTTTTTCCAAACACAGTACTCTGGAAATTCCGATGGTAAATCTAGAGAGGACAGAAACATGGTTCCAAAGTATGCTGCTAAAAGGAAAGCAACTTTAATAATAACAGCAAGTATTGGTTTCCATGTGACCAAAGCTCAGACTCAATTTAACCGATATGATAACCTTCATGAGGGATGAAATCTGCTTTGCTGAACTCAGGGTAAGCTTTGCCAAAGAGTTAAGCAGGCCATAATTTCATCCCCCCAAAAAGAATTCAGGAACAAGAGTAAAAAACCAAAGGAACTGAAAATAGCTCTTTTCCTGGTCCCACATACATGACAGCTGTTCAGCTGCATGTTTTCCTGGATTTTGCTACCTATGATAGCAAAGAAGCAGACCTGTCAAACAATGTGCCAGGAAAATGGATAACTCAAAATATATTTATTGTTGACAATACTATTCAGGGAGTTAGTTGTAAGTCAAACTAAGTACTGTAATAGTCAATATATACTGTTCATATTAATGCAATCACAGAGAAATGCACTGGTTGGCTACAACTTCACTTAAGAGTAGAGCAATTGATCCCTTCTGAGAGTCAACTACATCTAAAGTACTGTGGTAAAGCAAAGAAAGATCCATCTAATTTAAGACAACAGGCTCATGTGAAGTTATTACTACAACCATTAAAATAGAGTAGCCGGGGAATCTTTAAAAAGTGGTTTAAGATTATGTACTCACCCTCCTACTGCATAGATAAAGAGGGCTAACTGCAGGTTTCATCCTACTCCATGTCTCCCAAAACAGCCACTTAATATGGAATTCAGCTATAGCACTCGCCTGCAAGCCATAGGGAATTTCTTCAGTTAGCCACATACTAAAGCCATATCATGGTTTCTAGTATGACCTGTTTGGATGGGCAACCACATGTAACAAGATTCTGCCTCAACTGGCATGTCACATACATGTCGATGACACATGTAATACACGAAATGCAAAGCTTGCAAGTGTACTATTCCCAGATCAGAATAGAGAGGAACATCTTATCCCTTCTTCTGAGCATTCTTCTTGTTGTTCATAACAGTAACAGAATTTTTAAAAACCAATCAAACAAAAAAATCTTTTCCAAGATGACAGAATTTATTTTTCTGTCCATCCAAATTTTTTTTCTGTTTCATCCAAGCATGAATTTTTTTCAGATAAAACATAAGACATGGTTAACAACAACTGAGTACCTATCAGTGCTTTATAACACACTGTAACACAAAATGAATCAGGAATCCTTGGTTGGGAGATGGAAACATTTGCATCTGTGAACAGTCAGTCTGACTTCAGTGCCTCATGCAGCAATTACTTACACATGCTTTTTAAGCAAATTACAACATCAAAATATTCTCCATCACATTAACACAATGTCCAATCTTTCTTTTATTCTACACAACTTCAACACGCTCAGCATATGTGCAGATCTGGTATTTTATTTTTCTGTGGAAGAACTCCATTGACATGATTAGGCTCAGAGGTATTTCTGATCTACACTAAATCCTTTGGGGAGTTGGGATTGGATACAGAAAAGCTCTGTTGTAATGTAGAAATTAGATGCTGAAGGTGGGTTAGCTGTACTTATTTTCTCCAATTTGTGTAATTTTTCTTTGCTTATTCTAAAGCACTTTTTTCCCCACAGAGGCACATATGGAACCAAAACGTGTAATAATGTAGTAAACAACAGCTGCAGCCACCTTTTGGCTTGCTTCTATTTCTATAGCATATTAGCAGTTTTTGCTAGGACTATGTAAAGCTCTAGGTATTACCACTTAAAGGAAAGGAAAACACCTTTGAATTTACCTCAAAATTGACAGAGATTAGCTCACAGGACGCAATATCCACACACTTCTTTAACAACTCTGCATAACACATGTTGTGAGACAGTGCAACACATCTCAAACACTAACCATCAAGTCACACAGCTGGTCTTAGAACAACTATTTGAATAGTAAGTAGAAACTTCCCTTCTCAGGGCTGAGTTCATCCCCTGGATCATAGCATTTGAGTCTCACACCACATACTTCAGAGCTCTCTATGAAGCAAGATGGTGACATGCTAAGTGGCACACAAAAACATCACTAGGGAATTCCTTCATTTCAGGTAGTTGGTTCTTTAACACAAAAGAAATCTCTGAATATCTTCCCATCACAAGCTGCAGACAAACCATCCAGAACAGAACATTCCCTCAAGCACACCACCATCATATTCCTAAAATACCACACTAAAAGATTACCATATACTGAATTATTACTGTTCAAAAGCCCTTCATGTTTTAACAGTTTCTAGAAGACAACAATTCCTGGAATTATGCCATTATATCAAAACTTCCAACACTGATCTCCAGCCTCTATATGCCCCCTGCTTACCTTCTGGAGCCTCCTTGGGCAAAATCATATTCAGAGCACTGGGTTCCACCCACACACACTGGCAACATGGCAGCTTCTGCTCCCTTCTCAGTCAAGGTGCAGAGGAGTCCTCCCGCACCTGAGGAACTCCTGCAACCAGGACCCCCTGCTGCAATGCAGGAAGCCCTCCTAACCCCATCCAGTGCCCTGTGGCTGTCCGGTCACTGGGCCCTGCCTCAAGGGTCACAGTCCCCAAACATCCCAAATGGGTTTTCAGGCCCAGCTGAGGGCCTGGGGACTAGTTCCCGCCCTCTGCCTCCGCGGCCTCCACTGTTCCCCCCTCACACCTCGTCACCCCCCAGTAAGTAGTTCTCCACAGCCTCACCTTTCTGCAGGTGCTGAGGACTGCTCTCACCGGAGTCCATCACCTTTCATCTGCCCAGGCAGGAACAAAGGCAGAGGACACGGCAATGGCTGCTGTTCCTTTTCTGCCACAGCAGGCCCGCGCCAGGTGCGGCTTATCAGGGCCTGCTGCCCCAGCTGGGCTGTGTGCCAGGCACACCTGGGCCCAGGCCCCGGCTCTTTTCTGAGGGGACACTCAGGACAAGTGGGAGTACACCCCACTTGGCACGAGGAGTGTGTTTCAGGATGCATTAGGCCTGCTTCTCTTCCACCGTGTTTCTTCACTTTAAGGCCTACCCTTTTTTAAGGATTTAAGATCTATTTTTGTGGAGACTAGAGGCCCCCTCCTCCCCACTGCTGCCAGGCACAGCTACAGCCAGTCCCTGCCCTCAGCTGACCAGAGCCATTTGCAGCTGCAGCCACTTTCATGCTGATTAACCATTTCCAAGCATCCTGTTGTGCTGCACATTTTCAGTTGTTCTAGGCCACCATTCCAGGGCAACTCCTGTCATTTCATCCATCCAGAATGTGCTTCTGGCAAGGGCTTTAATAGCCTTGTCTGCATAACAATCCTCTTTTCCCTTTCAGAACAACAAAGTATCAATCTAAATAACATCTACTAAAATGGTAAAATTAATGCAAATCACACATGTTTTTCCACATCCGAGTTTGTCCTCAGTCTTTTCCTTCAGAAGAAAAAGGTTGCCATGCTCCTGCAACATAATTCAAACACATCAAACCTATATAAAAATGCAGTCTGCGATTTCTGTCCATCCTGGGCTTGAGATTTTCATTCATTCTTCTAAGCTCTCCGCTAGCCCATGCAATACCGAGCAACATGGCAGCTCTTTTCAAGTTTCACATGTAAAAAGTAATTTCCCATTTTCTCCATTTGCCTGCTGCTGTCTTGCCAACTCTAGATCAGCTCACTCCTTTGTCCCTCTCCTCCCTGTTTAATGCGACCTTGTGTAACAAGGGCAGGGCTCGGACTTTAGGATCTACTTTATACTTTTCTTATTACGCATGTGTTGGATTTGTATATGCCCTCTCATAAAGGCCTGGATTTTGTATTTTATATAGAAATTCAGGATAACACTTCTAATTTAAGAAAAAAGTATTTAAGTATTTTGTACCTTATTAGCATTTATATTTTTAATCCAGCAGTGACTAATTCAGATGCTGGCCAATATGAGGGTTTGTTTCCTAAGCACACATCTCCCTTTGTAACTACTATCAGTGTTTTTTCTCAAAATAGGACACCATGTTTCTCTCTCTTCTCCCATTCTCTTCAAGCCTTGCAAACCAGAGTTTGATAATGATCACTTCTGATTTTGCAAGAAATCCTGCACAGTGTTTTAACTGTAATATTTTTCAAGGGCTGTATGACTATTTCTTCTTACAGTGTCTAGTGCGCAGTGCCACTGTGCTTGTGTCTTTAAAAGGAACAGCTTCACTTAACGCAGCAAAAGCTCAGGTTTGTTTTAACCATGTATTAGCAGTCTACCAAAAATTAAGTGGTTGTGTTACCTACCAAGTTCCTTTAAAAGGGGCAAAGGAAATAGTTCTAAGTAGCATTACTCCCCTCAAGTATTTATTAGCACCAATAAGTGATATCTGGGCCCACTTTTACTCGCATATCACTTCGATGTTTTGCTTCCTACCTATGCACATAAAATGGAAGAGGTGTGTTTGCTGCATGGTTTCTGGTTGAAAAACATTCAGTGTACACATCAAAGGAGATTTTCTTTTAGGTGTGCCGTTTGTGTTTCAAACCGATAGGAACTCTCTCATTGTTACAGGAAATAACAGTATTAATTACGTAATAGGTCAAAATAATATTAGCAATAATTATCCTAGCAACAGGACACAGCATTGTATTAGCAATTTTTGGTCAGCCCACTAGTCCATTTTGCCTTCTGTCCTCTGACAGTAGCTCATGCTCAGCTACACTGATGAAAGTGCAAGAAAATTTATAACTAAATTGTTTTGGTTAGAGCAACAACAATTAAGCAAAGGCATCCATATTCTACTATGCAGATAAAATTCTGTATTATTAATTATTCCACATATAAGAATATCTATGTAACAGATAAGTGTGTTACATCATGGAAAAAATGGCCCTAATTTGGAAATTAAAGTAGAGACTTGACAGTGCATCCTTTGTACCCATCTCTAGCAGCTGATAATAATTTGGCTAAGTCTGCGTTTGATAAACAAAGCTGTGATGTTCTACTGGAAACACACTTATAGTAATATTAGCAATGGTATTTTCAATGACCAGAGTTCAGCATACTTGATGTTGGCTTCACGTTAACCTCTTTCCTCAGTGCTGTTAAAGCTAATTCCAAAGAGTGATAATCACATGTCAAATGCTGAGAGTGCTTGAAACCCAGGCTCAGATCCAGTTTTACAAACTGGCCCCTTATCCTTACAGCAGACCAAACTCCAAACACCAACCCTATTCCCCTACCTCCAAAAATTCCAATATATATATATATGTACAACTTGAATTAGCCACTATTTTCTAAGCACTTTGAAAAACAAAGACTCCTTCCCTTCTGGCTTTAATTGTATTACAGCACCTGCAAGTATTCTAGGCAACTCTGGGGAACAAGTTAACACTGATCATCTCTGCTTCTCAAAAATTTCTCATCTAAATTTAGACATAATCAGACAAGTAAAGGTCAAAAATGCAAAACAGGCAGTGAGACAAGTATAAAGGGAGATTTTGGTGAAAAGGTAACACAACTGCTCAGAAGAAAACAAAGGAGATTGGAAGCCTTCCTTTGCTACTGGAGATGTGGGTATATTGGATCCAGTTCCATGGCCTGCTTACTTTAATTCTTCCCATCTGCAGCAGATACCTGCCTTTTTCCTTTCTATTCTTTGATCATCTGTCCAATAGATGAATATGCACTAAACTGCTTCCACATGCTATTCTGATCTCTGCTTTACACTGACATCAACTCACTGCTGTGTTAGGCACTACCTACCAGCCTGGGCTTGCTTTTCCTCCACGTCTCTCTACTTTTTGATGTCCATAGCCTTCATAATCTCTGTTCATCCAGGTTTGTGAGAAGAAAATATATACAAAGGTTAATCTAAAATCCCAACTTCTAATATACACCAATGAGAGCAGTAATACAGTCACTTGTAATTTCAAGTACCACTGAAGGCCTCACTAAACTTTTACATAACTCAAATTGATGAAAATCAATAGAAATCAGTGGATTGGAATTGCAAGATAAACTGAAGGATCACTGTTTTGGTTGCACATACTCATTTTTTAGGTAAAGCTATAAAGTTGTCTTGAGATACTATCATCAAATAAGGAAAGCTGTCCTTATCTGAAGTATTATATGAATTTAATTTAAAAAAATTTAAATATGCATAATGTTTCGCTATGAAATGGTGAACAGGTGTGAGAAAAGAAAAAGTGGAAAAGTTGCACAGAACTGCGTTTTCAGGAAATAGATGAATATCATAAGGCAACATGCATGCAGTGACCTAGGACAGGGGAGAAATATTTTTGAACTGAGGCCATTCTGACAATGGCTAAAAATTTTTTGGTAGTCCAAAGCAAGTTGCTAGGGTACACATGACATTATTGACAGCAATATTTAGTTTTGATAGCAAAAATGGAAAATCTGCTCACATGACAGAAATCTGTGTGTAGCATTCTTTCAACCAACACACATTCAGAATCACAGGAAATAACTACATGTTTGGGTTTTATTTGTAGGCTGAGAAACTTGTCACGTATACCACTGTGTGGTTTTAACAACTGAAATAATAATTGATAAAAATGAGTTTATCTTAGAAATTATTTTCTCTACAGAAATTTGTGTCACTAAAGAGTGACTAAAGTCTAAGATGACCATTTCTGCAGGAGAAGAGGATAAAACACTTAGGTATTTTAGAGTTAAAACCAGACATCTGATTGCTGAAGCAACAGTATGATACTTTCTGAGATTGTAATACGACCTATAGCTTGTCCTAGCACTGCTAATGTACATAATACACACAGTGGTCAATGACATGATTCTACATACCATAACTAACTCCTTAATTTATTCCTGGCTCTGGTTCATTATCACTTGATGGGGTATTTTCTAAGTTTTCAGGCACTGCTACATACTTACACCAGAAAAGGAGATTTACTGCAAGCTTTCCTTTGAGTCAAAAGCCTGAAGTGAAAGAAGCCAAGTTAAGTTTTATTGAATTTTTACTTTTTTTTTTCTTTTTGTAAGAAATCAGTTCTAAAGATGAAGAAAACTAGTTGTTTTGAGTAAAGTAAGGAAAGCAGAAGAGATTTTTGAACATAATTTCATTTAACTTTAAAGCAAACACATGAATTACTAATACTTTAATTCAGGAGGCACCAGGAGCACTCTGGAAATTTTAAATAAAAGTTCCTTGAAAATTTAAAATACCAAAAAGAAAAATATCTTATAGGCATCTCAGAGAAACAGGCTGTCGAACTGAATAAAAATTAAATGGTAATTGTGTCACCAACTCTCCCAGTGTTTTTTTTTTTTTTTTTTTGTTTTTTTTTTTAAAATTCCAACCTTAAATCATTTGCCTGCATGAAACACCACAAAGATTTGAATGCTTTATATTAAACAATGTAAGTATTTTTGATTTTAAAATGTTAGCATAAGCATTTGCTTCAACTATTGCATTAAAATATTTGCCAGTGATATTGTGAGCACAGCAGAAATAAAAATCAAAGTTTTAACTATTGTGGTGGCACAAAAACATATGCAAAACTGAACATGTAAGTATTTAAACATGAGAGTGATTTTACCTGTCCTATATCTTACTCTATTGAGCTTAATTCATAATTATACACAATTTTATGAAGTTATCATTTTGAACTTACTGGAGATCTTGATGTGAATAGAATTTTGAACTCACTGGCACCACTAATGAAGATGGCCCATAGCCAGTGTAACCTGGCAAAGCTCTTAGTGCCGTCAGTCTAATTCTTGTTTCTTGAGCTACCTGATTGCGAAAGTATTTGCACAGAACCCTCTTCCTGGGGGCTAAATTCAAATCCGTCCATCATTAAACAGGGATGTTGTACCTAGTATAAATTTTGGACAATTAATGGAGACTTTTAACACAAAGAGACACCACAATTTTTGGAGACCTTGTCTGATGACAGGTTGGGTGAGTTTGAAATATAAGAACCCTTATGGAGTTTAACAGTGAGAGAAATTCACTAAACAACAATGTATATGTTGATATTTTGTCAATATATATTGACAAATGATTCATCAATAATTAAATCTTAAAATAAACCAAGACTATGCCTCAGGTTCTTCTAGGTAAGTATAAGGGGCAGCAAGAAGTACCATTCAATACCTGAAACAACTGCTACCTTTGTATCTCCTTCCAGGATAACACTGTGGTCCTTTTAGCTTAACTATATTTCCATCTTCTGTTATTGCCTATTTTACAGATAAAAGTATAGGCTCTCTATGAATCTCCTAAAAAACACATAAACAAATAATCTTTACCAAAGAGCAGGCAGTGGACAACGGCAACAGTAAACTTGACACAATCAAGTAACATACCCTCTTCGTAAATGTGCTAATCCTGTCATGTAAGCATAATCTAAAGAGAAAGGAAGAATTATATAGTGCAACCTGAAACTAGACAAAATGTAATTTCCCATTGGATGTTGACAACAAGCAACATTTTAGAGAAGCGGAGATCAATCAGCTTAGACCATGAAAAAGATAAGTATGATAGTATTTTGGCTAGGTATGACTAGCAATCTGGAATTACAATTCACCTGCCACTAGAACATCTGCTAGTTTGTGAGGTCTGCATAGAGATCAAGGTATAAACAAATAAATTATGACAATCTCAACTCATTAAAAGCTGTGTTTACTTCATAGCTGCTTGCTAAACCAGCAATTATATCAATGCTCAGTCCCTTCAGCTCTTGACCACCAGTCTTGCGATGAAGGAGAAACGTTGGTTAACTGTCAGTGGTAAGAAGGGAAGTTAATATCTAGGTTTTAATTACTGGAGTGTGATTATGGTAGCCATAGTTTATTAAACTTAATTGATTTGCTCATACAATCTTAAAGAGTAGTAATTAAAGAACTGAAAAATCCCTTTGGGTGAAAAGTTGTATCAGCTTAGACTGGAAAGGTCTACAGCAGAAAAATAAAAAAAAGATAAAATTAGCCTTTGGAGATTTTCTATTATGCAAAAAAGAAACAAAAAACCAATTCTTATCAACATTTGTATTAGTAATCCATTCCTTTGAGAGGCTAGCTGGCCTAGTAAGTAAAGAGAGGAAACAATAGTGAACTTGCAGCATCCTTATTTGACAGTAAATTAAGAAAAAGTTGTATGTGAAAAAACTCAAACATGAAAATTTCCTAAATGAGCATGTGGATGCTAATACTGCCCTTGGCTTGCACAGTAGCCAAAATCTGTGAAGAAACTGATCAAATACAGACAAAACCTCAGAAAGTAGGTGCAACAGTGATACTCAGCATGAACTTTAGCATAACTGGGGAACTGGTAGATTCATTTCAGTTTTCTGAATCCCCAAAGCAACCACAGGATAATCATGAACAGACAAAATATTTGGATGATCACAAATATGAAAAACGAGAAATGTGGTGCAGCCACTTAGACATACTCCAATAATATTACAGGATGAAAAAGCAAAAATACAGTATTTGGACAAGATCACCACATTTTTGTTATGTCTGCAATTCACAAAATATCAGATACAAATAATGTGTGTGGGATGTGATACAAGATTTTGAACATTTGTTTCTGGGTCTGTTAGCTGTTTGTGTATTATTACATAACCAGTGACCCACACATGTGGCATGCTAAGGATTTTATTATTTAGTACAGTAATTCTAAAGTTCCATCAAAAGTAACGACTTTTACAGAAAATACTTGTATGTTAGATAGGAAAGATAAATTACTAATATAATATACCAGTAACAACTCTTCAAAACTTAAACTCAGTTCATCCTGTCACCTATTATGCAGGCATTTTGTTACTCAACCCAGAGAAAAACAAGCAAACTTCTTCCCTTATGTAAAGCCCCCGATAATACTCTCTCTTTTCTGCAGTAGGAATGTCATGATACACAGTATGGGAACAGCGATACGATACACCAGAGGGAGCACATGTTTACCTCATCCTCAGCTCCTGGATGGGTTCTTTTTTTTTTCCGGAAAACATTCTTAGAATATGAAGATGGATCCTTTTGTACAGAGAATTTTTCCCAAGCAAATTCTCTGTTCCTAATTCTCTTCTACTGCTGCCACAACTCAAACACACTGACATACCCTACAGCTTATGCTATGGTAACTTATCCACATTTTCTCTAAGTCTGTTTGAATCTTCATTTTGTACAGAAGAGACCCTCAGGGACACTGCAAACTTTGTGTCTTCATACCAAGAGCCTGTGCCTACCACTCCTTTGTATATTCCTTACATAAACACCACAAATATCATATATCTCATTACAGCTTTTATTTGGATATTTTTAAGTTAAGTTGCTCAAGTCCATTTTCCATCAATACAGACACTAAAAATTGAGATCAACATTTAAGGCAACATTAGCATCCATGCCAAGCTCAATATGCAAACCTTATCATCTAAGCACCACAGCATCCAAGAATTGTCACAGGTCCCCTACCTCCGTCACACATTCCCTTTCCGTTTTAACTCTGCTACCCCACACTACACTCAGTAATTCAATTTAGATGCAACTTTCTCAAGTAAGACCTTGTAATTTTTAATATTTTGTTTCTTATGAACTAGATCATTTTTGCTTAAGGTGATATAAATGGGTCAGATACATTTCAGGGTAAAAGTATGCAGTTGATTTATGTTGTGATACCATATAGGATTTTAAAAAAATATATTTAACATCATTATTCAGTGACTTAGTACGAACATTATGTGTATTCAGCCTTTTAGTAAAGGCTATTCATTGAGACTTGTTAGAATGATAATTTTGCTTTAAATTATGATTTCTTTAGTGTTACTGTTGACAAGTGTTTGAGTTAAGGATGCTCAAGTGCAACTTTTATGTAAGAATATTTACAAGTATACAAAAGACCACATAGTTTTTAATACACCCACTATTCTTAATACAGAGTAAATAAGGATTTGTCTTGTGCCTGTGGAAATATTTCAACATGTGGGTCTTGCTTTTTCCTCTTTTACAGTAAAAGGAAAGGTTTTACTTTTCCTTAAGGAGTGTATTTATTACAGATGGTTAGCATACATATATCACATAACATAAAAGAGTTAAAATTAACTAGCTACAAAATAAGCAGTGGTATGTATATTTTCATATAACCTAAGAACAGGATCAGTATTTTACAAAGTACATATAAAAGTACTTCATATACAAAGAAAAATACAAATGTGCAAACACCATTGTCACAGGTGGAAATTTGTCAGTTGAAAAATGCTAGAAAAATCCTTCATATTTTTGTTTTGAAATTGCAAGTGCATTAAAAACAGCTGCATTTCCTGTTGTGTGTGGTGAGAAATTTATGTTCCTTTCTGACAAAATACATTAGTTATAAAAAAAACCCACAAACAATTTAATAACTGAAAAATCTTTTAAGTATAGTCAGTTTGGTTAGGCTGACATTAAATTACAAGCAGAATGTCTGGAAAAATGAGAAAACAGTGAATCATATATACAAACCTTTTGTAATATTAGTGTGCTATTTAACATATTAACATTTCAAAATAAAAACAATGGCTTAATTACCTACATATTCTACTCAATGTCATCAATATTTGTAGACTGTAAAATTTCTACGAATTTGGGGCTATTAAAAATGTTTCACCAGGATTTTAAGCTGAACAAACACAATTTTATCAAATGTAAAAATCTATAAACAGTCTTCCAATTCATGTGCAAAAAATGTTTAAAAAGTATCAAATCACGACACATCAAACCTGATTATGTACATATTTAATATCGGTAAATGTTGTTAACTAGCTAGCATTGTTCTGCTATAAATAACTTACCTCTGTCCTGCAAAATGTCTGCATTTTAAAGATTTCAGTGCAAGTGCTTGCTTCATTGTTTAGTGCATTATCATGTTTGTTATTTTTTATTTTACAGTGAGCAGAACAGCATATAAATTAACATACAAAACTCACACATAAGAGATCTTTCTTCTACTGAATTCCTAGTTTGTTGTTTTCTGTTTCTCCTGGGAAGTGTCAGCCAGTTTTCTTTCATTTATCCCATTGTAATTGCCAACAGAATCTAAAATAAAAGTGCTGTGATCTTCAGATAATCCCTAGAATTTGAAATTCCATAACAACACTGCAGAAACACTCAGCAGAGCACAAGATTAGAGAATGATCTGCACACTAAGAAGACACTTGAAAGTCTGGTATCAGGCAATTTCACTTTTTGGTCTTTGAAAATATCAACTGTCTATAAATATTGGCAACCTGATATATATGCCACTGGACTATTTATTTTATTTTTAGGAATTGCAGACATGTTCCCTCTTATTCATGACTAACTTGGAAATAAGAACACTCTGTTTAAAAATATAAATAAAGTGAAAATACACTTCCTGTTGGAGGGAAAATTTCTACAATTTCCTTTGAACAGGTTTCCTAACAGAATAGCTCTGAAATGAGAGAACTAGGATTAGATGATAGTGCAAATACAGCTCACTTTTATAGATAGGAATTGTACTGAAGAAAGTGGAAATTCAGGATAAATGGATTATTATTTTTTTGAAGTCCTCCCTGCAGAAAAAAAAATAGCAGTTACAGTGGTTATAATTATTAAACAGAAAAGGAACTTTAGCATATTATGAACTTTTATGGTTGAAATTTAAGGAAGGCTGGTTGTCTTGTCAGTAACATTTCAGAACTTAGCTTCTTACAGGAAGATGTGCTTTAAATGTGTCTTTATTATGGAACGTTTTTTCTTTCTAAGCATCTGAAATGCAACTTTGGATCCTATCCATCCATTGTTGAGCACTCTGTGCATCTTGGGCACAAAAATTATATACACGTTTATTTGTCTTCAACTGCAGAGGAAAAATAAGAACATGAAGATAGACAAGTCAATACACAAAACAGAAAAAGAAACTTGCCAGCTTTTAACTGTAATACTCAATGTACTAATTAGATCTGAATGTAACATTTTTTTGAGCTTCTGCTCTTGAGAGTGATGGCCAGCTGCTAACCATGTAAAAACTTTTTGTCTTGAGTTGGCATGACAGATCCTTCCTAGCTCACACCTTCCAGCAAGACTGAAAGTAGTAAGCTAAACATACCAAGAAAAGAAAGTTTTGCATAAAGATCAAGTAAAGACGAGATATACTTACATCAAAAAATGCTTTTTCACTTGCATGTTTTGGGGCTCCAATTGTTGGAGAAGCAGGAATCACAGTTTCTACTTCTGCAAGGTCTATGTGTCCCTTACAGCTTGTATCCTCACCAGAATCATAGTATCGCAGCTAGACCACAAGAGAAAAAAAACATCCAAATATGCTATTTACATGGACCTTTCACTTCTTTCCTTTTCCTGGATAAAACTTGGGAGTATGGAGGGGTAAGGGTGGGATGCAAAAATATTATTAGGACCCGAGGACATCAAACATGGGAAATTTCTAAGACAACTGACAGAAACCATAGGTCTGATATATATAAAATGGTGGGACCAGTGATATCCCTTAACTGGCCAGTCCTCTATTTGACATCTCTGGGTAATAGCAAAGTCTCCATCATCCGCCCCTGTGCAGACACGAAGTTGGGGAGGAGCATTTCGTCACCAGAGTTTCAGAGCAGAGATGCTTCAAATAGTCATGCATTGTTTCTGGGCAGAGGACGTGTGAAGGATGAAAACAGAACCTGGTCTTTAGTATTCAGCATTCCTTATCTGTTTTTCTAACAGAAACCACCTCTTCATAGTTCATTACATTGAAACTAACACAAAAGCTTTACTTCACCAAGGAGTTAACAGAATACTTATTCTCTATATTTCAAGAATTTAAAATGATCAGCAAAAATTTAAGTATAATTTTAGATAATTATAAACTACATAGAAAACTCACATTTTCCTATACTGCACTTAGTGGTTGAATGAAGCTTGCTTTTTTTTTTTTCCTCCTTGCAAAGATACTTTGATATGAATATTAACCACTCTGTAAACTGAGTTTCAATATGCAAACTAGTTCCAGAAGAGAAAATCCGATACTTGCTTTTCAAACAAACAAAAAATCCCATAAACCAATGCAAAACAGTAAAGCAAACCTTCATATCAAAGGTCAAACAACAGAATTCCAACTGAGATTGACCTGTATTACTCCTACATCTGTGATACTCAGGAGGATATCTTTATGTACAAAAATGTTTAAGTATTGTTTTCTTCTGCAAAATGAACCTTTTCTCCTGTTTATCAGGAAGAATAATTATAATCAGCAAATTTCTTGGTATTTTACCACATTAGGCTAGAAATCCTCAATTAGCATTTTAAAAGATGACAGTCTTTATCTATATTATATATTTTTAAAGTGCATTGATTACAATAAATTAATATTTTAAACAAAAGTATACATGAGTCTGAGAGGTTACAAGCCACACTGTGTGGAATATTTGGCTCAGTGAAGATTACTGCCAGATGACCTAACACTATTTAAAGTATGAGAGACCACAAATTTCCACTGAAGAATTCTGGCATACATTTGGAAATTGGGAAAAATGTTTAAACTAAGAGATCTCCTCTGTTTTTAGAGTTCCTTGCTGTACAATTATTTGTCAGAATATTTATGAATACTTCTGTTACTAAATTTATGTCACTATGACTAATCTAAATTACTCCTATATATGGCAGCTGAAATTATTGTTCAGTCAGGAACTTGGCATTTCAGGACTTTTAGAAATACAGGTTTGATATGAAATTTTAAGTCATTTTAGGTAATTTACAAAATTCAAACTCATTTCAGAGTGATCTGTCTTCCTGTTCTCCATATTTGAAAAGACTTTCATACAAAGATTCCAAGTTAGCTTTCTCAAATACAGGTTACAGAAAAAGATTAAAAAGGGAGGTAAATGGATTTTTCTGCTGAAGCAACTTGGGTGATGATTTTCCAGAGTATATCATGCCCTTTCATTTGCAAAGAAAAATTCTCATGGCAAAGTGCTTAAGGAAAAAAGAGGCTGTAAAATACACACTGAGCATACACTAACTACTAGTTTCATCATGAATGCCTGAATTAAACTTGCTATCAGTTACCATATTAGCTCTCAGCCAATTGCACTCGAGGAAATACCTTCTAAGTTTTTCACTTTCTAGTTCAGAAAGAGTTTTTAGTTCTTTTGGAAAATAAAGAGGTCATATTAAAGGGCAAATTATGCTCACCACTTAATTGCTTAATGACATTCTAGAGTCAGCAGTACTTTAAAAAATTGCTTGTATACCACAATGCCCAGAAAATGTCCTCAGGCACTACCTGGCTTTTTTTTCCTGAGGTATGAAGCAGCCAAAAATTGTTTGGGCTCAAACAATAACGCGTGACTTCCAGTCCAAAAAGTCTTTTATGATTATATGTTAAAGTTACCACTATTAAAAACAAAACAAAACAAAAAAACCTCTGTCCATTCAGAATGCTGTATCAGCTACAAGATACACAAGATAAACATAGATATATGGTCTATAACAATGTAACACACACATTGCATCTGAAAATAATCATTATTAGTATTATTTGTAAAACCACTCATACAAACTCAGTAAATAAAAAAGCAGCAAACTAGTTAGAAAAACATCCAATATCTGAAAAAGTTTTACCTGATGTTTTGTCACATCCAGCACAAACCAGCGAGGTTTCCAACCTTTTAGTAAGGCTCCTCTTTTGTATAGCGTACCTTCAAAAGATCTGAAAGGTACAGAAAATACAAACGGCATGCGATTCCATAATAGCAATACTGCTGATATATAACAGCCCCAAAATGACTACATACATATTCAAACACTTCTTTTACTGCAGTAAAACAAATCAGTTTTAATCCAATAGTTTAGTTATTGGTAACTGTGATACACCGATAAACACTGTTTCAGTACTTTAGATGCATTAAATGTGCATCTACAATTTGCTTCTGCATATAAAGCAGAAGATTAAAGTTCACTCATCAAGACAACTAAATGTAATCAAAACCAAGAACAAGGAATAAAGTAATCACAAAACATTCTGTGCATATGAAAATGTCATTTTTTCTTCCTACGACAGAGACTTGTACCAATCTAATACAAGGTTCAGAAATACTCTATTATTATTCAGTTTACCTGTTTTCATCATTCTTTGATGTGAAATGATTGTATAGTGTAGTTGTTCTTCTATCTACTCCATTAGAGGGAGAGATGCTTGCACTCTGTTCCTCACCAAGCCCACTGTCAGGTATTTCCAACAAAGATCTCTTTTGATAGGAATGTAGATTAGCTGACATCATCCCTGAGGAGCCAGAAGGATGTCTCCGGAGCTAAAAAAGATGAAAAGAAAGGAAAAAAGGTAATGCAATGTGTCTTGCATTTTGAGACTGTCTCAACATTATACTGATAATACGTGGTACAACACATAAGTTGTGAACTATTAGGAGGCCAAAAAAATCTTCATAATACAGGTCAGTGCTGCCGCAAAAAAGAAGTCAGATGGATGGCAAACCAATTAATTTCTTAATTTCTTAAGCAGAAGGGTTCACATGGTGTGAGAAATCAGTATTTCAGAAAATCCTTCTATACTCCAGAGGCAGCCTTTGACTTAGGAAGTATCTATATTGTCAGCTATTCTTTTTACTGCAGTCAAGCACTGGAAACACAAGCATGAACGCTTCCTACCTTTGCTAGAATCTACAGTTCCAAAATTCCATTTAGACATGGAAATATCTTTACTCATTTCTGGAACTCTGTGGTGTCCTTTTGGCTACTTTCTGGAACTGAGTTTTTCTCGTACTTCAAGAATCTTTTAAATATATAAAGTCATATATTTGTGTATTACTAAAATGCTCATGCCAATTGTGTCTGTATACCTTAATCTACTCTGGAAAAGCAATTAGATAAAAAGCACAAGTATATTTTTCTACATGCAGAAATACAGAGCCAGTATCATGGGTTAGAACAACATATTAAATTTTCAAAAGCAGTATTTTACTCCAAGAAATACAGTGATTTTGTCAGTGCCCCAGGTAACCTACATAGCAGTTTGGAATTATTCTATTGGATGAGCTCTTCTACTACTTACATTGTCTTGTCTGGTGTCATCTTTTAGATTCATTTTGACCCTTTCCCACAAAAGCTGCCACCTTTCTGGGTTCTGATTTAATTTACTTTCCAACCTTTCAATCTCCTGAAACAAATAACAAGGGTTTTCTTAAGGACAAGCATTTCTAATTGATCATGTCCTGGCAATCATGTTTATACAACCATTTTCTAGTCAATATTTTTACACAGGGAACTTTTAGGCCATGTTTCCCAGTAAAGTAAAAAAATCCTCTGTCAAACCACCTATAAACTGAAATCAATCAGATTCAGGAGTAAAAGGCAACCAAGTACAGCATCAGCCACATCATTCTTCTTGCATGTCACAGGCTGGAGGAGCCACTGTGCTTTCAATTCTCTGCCGGTTCTCCTGAACACATTAAATTAAACACTGATTGCCACAATAGAAACACAAAAATGATAAGGATAGGCTATATTTTATAAAAATATTTACAAAGAACAAATTCTGTGCTGTGACATCAACATTGTACACTGCCAATATTAACATTTATAAAATGTGATACAAAGCTGTAATAAAAGAAGGAAATGAAACAGAAAGATTTATTCAATTTGGATGCCAAACTGTAACAACATGTTCTTGTTGTGGAACCTGGGAATATGACCTATGTCGATAACCTCCAGTTAGGGTTATTTCCTGTTAATAAGACAGTGCATGCAAAGTTAAGTAAAAAGAGGCAATTTCATTAGTTTATGTTTACTTGTGAATACTCATTGACACGTTTGTCGTTACTTTGATGTGTGGTCCATACTCCTTGCCATGCTTCCTTTCTATATTTTTACTGTCAACAACTATACTGTTACGAAAATCTGATTTTTAATGAAAGCAAATTAAAAACTTGATTTTGCAAATCCAATTAAGAATTGATAATGGAACAAAAAATTGCCATAGGACAGAAAATTCTCATGCTATGTAAAAGCCAACTAAACTGCAAGACATTAATTTTCAAAGTACAGACAGTAAGTCTCTGACTTTATTTACTTCTACTATACCAAATGATTAAAGTAGATTTCATAATATTCTCCAAATCCTATTGGTTTTTTAGAATGACAGTTTCTTCAGGGAATTGTTATTGATTGACAGACTTGCAGAAAATGACTACATTTTTAAGGTAAGAGAACATTCTGACCAGGAAATTAACTCCTGAACTAAATTTTGAGCTCTGAAGTGAAAATAAAAAAAGTCACTATTTGACAGTGTTACAAGAACAGAATATATCTACAAACTCTTCCTTGCTGAAGGTAAATTAGAAAACTTAAAAATAAAACTAAATATAAACAATCTGGCTTAACAGCAAGAATCAAACCTGAAGTTTTAAATACTGAAGGTAGCTGAAAGCCACATATAAATTAAATATTATGCGAAACTTCCTGGCAAGAAATAAAACCAGAATAGTTTTGTTTGGAGTATCTTCATAGGTAGATACAAAAATAAGGAATGGTGAGCACAAGCCAGACTAAAGGTTTCTTTAGATTTCTTGTTCCTCTTTCAAAGTGCCGAGCATGAAATGCTTCCTGATGGGATAAATACAACTGCATCAATTTACCACAGACTTTTTATGTAAAAGGCTGTTTAAATTCCTGCAAAAGCATACAAGTTCTTTAGTGCTAAAATTTATTCAGGTTTTAATCTAATCATTCTCTTTCTGCCCTAGTCTTGACTTCTGACTTTCTCTGCAGAATCTGTAAGAAACTGAAAAACTTGTTGCGTAGCAACTGGGTCACATTCCTTCTTTTTTGGCTCTACAATGAGTAGTGCTTCCAGAACTTAAAATGAAAAACTTTCAACAATCTCCTATATATAACTTGAAAAGTTAGGAATAAATTATCCTTTAATAAATCCCATATAAAAAACTTATATGGCAATAAATCACTAAGATTTATTCTTGCCCCTCCAGTTTTAAATTTTATTGAAAATGTGAGATTTTTTTCCTTCCATGTGTGGAATGGACTATGAATAGCTGCATTTCCTTGAAAGAAAAAATCCTTAAATTTATCTTTCTGGTTCATCTCCTGTTGAGATGAACCTAGACTTAGGGAAGCAGAAGTAAACATGTATAAAAAGAAAGGTTATAACAAATACAACTGTATGAATATCCATTTCCTGAAATCAGTAATTACAAGCACGTCCCTTTGTTAAACATCACTCAGATAAGATAGCTCATTTATAGTGCATCACAACATGTTCCTGTCAAAGGATCATTTGACATGATATTTCTCTTTATGGGCAACATTTAACCCAGAACTTTTGTCTGTACTGAAGACATGGCTCCTGGGTGTGCTACACTGTGGTATAATCTTACTGAACTTTACAAGCAAGGAAATCAAATGCTTACAAAAAAAAGCAGCAGGAACCTCAAAGTTCCTGTTAAATGAGCTGGTTTTGAGTTTTGTGGAGAAATCTACCTTCTTTAAATAGAAAAATTATTTTAAAACTATTTGCAACTAATCTCTGAAAGAGAAAATATAGGCATAGGTGTGCTGTTTCACTATGACCTTTCATTTTCTTTCAAAAACGGATGGGTAGCTACTCTTACTATTGGTACCTTGTTTCTGATTTCTATCATGCAGAAAGGCCATCAGAAAACGGTCTTAAAGGGAAGCACCTTTGTTTGGATCTACTTTTGAACATTTATGTCTCTAAAGTATACTTTTGAGAATTTAAGATTTAAACAACCTAGCTCATATTTGCTGGCTGCCTCTGATGTGATAGAAGTGAATTGAGAAGCTTTATACAGAAATCTGTGTTTTAAAATGCATTTTATTACCTGCGATCTTTGAAAAGCTTAATTTAGGACTAAATGAATGAACTAAAACTAAGGGAGAATCAATCTTCCCCAGTAACTTACCATTGCTAAATATGGTCTCAGTTCAAACATTTTTTGATACCCACACATTCTCAATGGATTTATGATTAAAGAGAGGTCTTTCTCCTACATCAGCAATAGCCCTAAATTAACAACTTGTTTTAAAATAAAGTTCATTTTGCTTTTTAAACTTAAAAGAATATTTTTGTAACCTTTATACAACCTCTTCAAAGTTTTCCAAATGTTCCTCTCCATTGCTATCTTTTATTACGATAATCTAATTCACAAATAACATTTAAACTCTATAAAACCTGACCCACATATCTTTGTCTAATGGCTAATTTCCCTGTTATACAGCAGTTTCTCACAGCTGTGGATATGGATAGTTTGTCTGGAAATTTGAGTTTAGTGAATTAACCCTGTGATGACAGAAGCACAAGAGAGCAGAGGAGAGCCTGTGACATTAGTCTTGTGAGAGGGAGCTAGGGACTTGATTTGAGCTCTTTTCATTAGGAGAGAGTCCAAGAAGCAGGTTACACCATGCGTAGATGCTGATGCTGAATCAGTTATCTCCATCCTACAGTCAACCACAGAGCTCTGCTCCTGCTTCAGGGAACCCCAGGAAGAAATGCAGAAGAACATTGTTGCTATATTCCTGATGTACTTCTGGCCTCTAGTTACTTGACACACAAGCTCTCTGTTTTTTGCTAAAGAGCCCCTCATATGACCCCTGCTGAAAGACTGCTTTTTCTTTGCATTTGTGAAATTTTTAACTCTGAGAAGTTCTGGCTATTTTATGTTGAGTCAAGGGCAGTTTTAGAAGTTTAAGGGGTTTTTTTGTTTGTTTGTTTGTTTTTTTAACTGGGCATTGTTCTTGTGTCGCAATTATTATCGGAAGGAATGGATCAAAAGAAATTTGAGGAATGTCCAAAATAAAGCTAACTTTAGCAAAAGCAAGTCTATCCTCAAGGACTGAAATCCGTTCATAAACTTCTTGCCTTAAGATTTCGCTAAAAATCACCTTTTGATTCGGGGGAGTTCAGGGACCCACAGCGCACCCTAATTTTCCAAGCACTGCAATATCAGGCTCCATAATCCCAGCGTTAATAGTAGGTAAAGTCTGCAAACACTTTTAAAAATAAAAACTACATAGTGATGTGTATCTGAATATGCATGTGGCTTGAAATAATAGCTCCAGGAAATGAAAAATACCCTTGTCATTTTCCTGTACTATCAATTAAGATTATAATCTAAATATTAGGACTGTTAATTAATTATAATCAAACAACAAACATTTAAGAAAATACATGTGTTAAATCATTCAAAATAACTACAACAGTTATCATGATAATGAGATCCTTTTACATTTCTAATGAAGAAAGGACAAAATCTAAGCAGCCTACATTAGCTCAAACACGAAAAAGCCAAAATCAAACATCTCTTTCAAGTACCAAAACATTCTGAAGAATCTATTTCATGGAAAGCAATCATGGAGAGGTTTTTTGAGAAATTTGGGCCAAGATGTTCAGTTTATGATTGTGTATCTGCCTCCCATTTGTTAAAATCAAGAAGTGTCAGATTCTGTTTTCTGTTCTGTCTGGAAATCAAGGTCTTTGTCATTTTACTACACACCTACTTTAAACTGAGTAGAAAGAGGACAAAAAAATCTAGATTCAACATTTGCTCTAATTAAAATAACAGTTCCTACATTCCTTACAAAAGGTAACCTACAAATTTATTATGCTACGTAACTTATTATCTAAAAAAGTCAGTGAAAAAAAATGAATCCATGACTGGTTTTCTCATAGTCACTAACTGCTATTCAAGTGTACTCCCAGAAAAGTGTTTATTCAGAACAACATAAGCTTTGTAGTAAGCCTGATTGATTCCTAGACCAACCATCACTTCTCAAGAACAACCAGTTGGTTTTCCTAAATACTTGATCCTTTTAATAACAGTATATTTATAAGGCAATAACTTAAATAAAAAGTAAACATGAATTTCATGAGCATAAGAGAACTTATTGTTCTCTGTTACACATGTACTTACATTTAAAAGGCTGCTGATGGCATCAGGTTGTATTTTTTTAACATCATCATAACATGGCCATACTATTTTTCTCTTGGTCTGAGAGAGTGAACCATCTGTTTGGTCTGTTTCCTCTGGAACACTGCATTTTGCAGTTACCATGGTCCAGTCATAGGAAGGACCTGTAGCCAAAATCTCTTCTACGTAATAATCCCACTTTTTGAGGCTGGACATATTTACATTTGGTTTCAGTGCCTATTTGAAACAAAGTTTTATTATAATGACAGAAAAGAAGTCTTTGAGTTTCAGACTTACAATACAATACAATATTTATATTTTCTAGATTATATTAAATTGAACAGTATATTGCACTGGATGAGTAGTGCTGCAGTTTGATAATTTCCACAGCAAGATGTTGGCTCCGTCCGACTGAAACCTAAAAGTAGTTTTGGGAATACACTGCTCCTTTATCCTTCTACTAAACCAGGTGCCTACCAAGAACACTAATTCCGCCTATGCAGCTGGTACCCTCACAGTCTTTGTGCCTCCTATTAAAGATATAAAAGGCACTCGATAGCAATCACCCTTCAGTTTTTCTCAGTAGGAAATCCAAGACTCGTTAGCATCAGACAAAGGAGACAGGCTGTATAACATGTTCCAGAATTTGGCCCTTCAAATTACATTTCCATAACTAAGATGACTGAGGATATAAGCCTGTGAGACACTACTACAGTCAGTCAAGGTGGCTGAACTTTGTCTGCCAAGTGCTTAATTCAGTTGAGAACAATTAAGATATCAAAGTGTACTTAAGTAATCACTCAGAGTAACAAATGACCCGTTTTTTAAAAAAAATCATACCTCTATTTCAGCAGGGGCATAGAGGTAATTGAAGAAAACGGGGCTCTTTTTGTGCATCTTTTCAATACATTCCCAAATACAAATTCCTTTTTTGGCATGTTTATCTCCTTTATCTTCAAACAATGTCCCTAGGGAAAATAATTGCAGCAAAAACATAGCTTTATGATAATACATAACAAAGGGAATTTCACAGACTAAACGTATAGTAAAATCTACTACCAAATGCCATTGCAACAAGAGATTGTATTTCATGAAACAACTGCTGTGCTTTGCAACTGCCACTCTGCCACAAATTAGAAAGTATCAATTTTGTATGGAAAAATCACTCAGTAGCATCATATTTATAAACCTGTTCTGAAATTTACTGAAGCGCTTGAATGTATTTATGAATGTCCCTTTCTGCCTGCAGCTATGCTGACTCAGCAGATCACCAAGCCTTGCTAACTGATTCTGCCTCCTGCTACCCGAGGTTACCAGCCTTTCCAATCT
This sequence comes from Antrostomus carolinensis, assembly GCF_000700745.2. Lineage (NCBI taxonomy): Eukaryota > Metazoa > Chordata > Aves > Caprimulgiformes > Caprimulgidae > Antrostomus > Antrostomus carolinensis. The sequence continues at coordinate 42,171 of NW_010340713.1, read as the reverse complement.
GCTGGACCAGCTGCATCTGAAATCACTTGCTTAGTCATTTCAGGGAAAACAAATCAGGCAAGTGTAAACAAGTTAGCCATAGATTTGTGCTGCCTGAAATGACTTTGGAAAGACATATAGTTTGTCCAAAGACTACTGGAAACAGGATTTTATATTGCATTAAATGGTATTTGAAAGTAAACCACTCTAAATAAACAACCTTCCTCCCACACCAACTGCAGAACCATGTAACAATCCAAGCTGGTAGGGACCGCAGGAGGTCACCAACTCTAAATCCTTGCTTTTGTTCAAATGAAGGTAAATAATAGAAATTAACTTTTTTGTTGTTGTAATAAAATGGTTGCTCAAGTTTAGTCTGTTTGACAGATACTATGATTTTGAAGAAAAGCATTAAAATTGACAACATGCCATGAGAAACACCCCACAAAGCTGTGAAATTCAGAGCACTTAAGTGTTTTGCTTAGTGAACAAGTTCCAAGAGCAGCCTCAGCTGTGGCTGTGAGGTCTTAAGAGGGCTCTGAGGCCTTGGAACCTGTAAGGCTGTACACGATAGATGGAGTAAAAAGGAAATATAAAAGAAGACAAACACTGAAAAGAATGCAAGAGAACAAAGTGAGAGATAATAGATGGGGAAAGGCTTTCCTTTCCTAAAACCTCATGGACCCTCTGAAAGATTCTCAAGGACTTTGTTTCTGTTAACATAAGGTATTTAGTAAGGGAAACTGAACCATGTGGATAAATTGCTAAAAAGCCCCGAGGCATGGAACTGATTTCTTCCACTTTCTCTTAGTCCCATCAGTAGCATGGCTCAGGAATTATTCATTCAGAAAATTCTACATGTTATTCACCTCCATTTTCCTTTATATTCTCAAAATGGAATTACTTACATCATCACCATTACATCATCACCATGCAATTACTGGACCATCTGAAACTACCCAAATTTTTATAGACCAAATACTGAGGAGAAAAATACCAACTACAAAACCAATATGCAATAAACAAACTTCACACATACCATGTTCTAGTCTTTCATAGTCTGAATCCAGAAGAAATGTCTTAAATCGATTTGATATGTGATGAAAAGCCAGAAACTTCAGATAATATTGATTGAACTCAAACTCTGTTGGGTATTGATTATGAATCTAAAAAAAGAGAACAAAAGAGGATATTGAAGTATAATACAAATAGATATGTAATAAATAATGATGTGAAACATGACAGCAGAATGATGCCCCTGTGAATGCTGACAACAAATACATCCATAGGCAACTGTCTTCTCTATGCACACAAATCTTTCTACATTTTGTCTAAGAATATTTTAAAGCTAATTAAATTAATGTATTGTCTATGCTGCAAATATATTTCATAGTAGACAGGATGTACTGCAGTTTTATACTCTGTACAAAACCCAGTATTCTTCAAAGTAATCAAACTGGATATAAATTTTCTTTTGGATAACTCATGAGACACCATGTAATTTCATGAGCAAAGATGCTACTCCTGGATGTAGCTTGAAATGAAACTTTAATTGGAAAGTTTTGCAGTGGACTTCTTACTATTGCTTAGAACCCAATGTAGCAGACATGTACAGAGGTAATACTGCAAATCATATTCCATCTACCATTACTGAAACAGCTAATTTCTGAAGTACTTGCTAGTCTACACATATTTCTTCCTTTTCAAAATATGCACCAAAATATTACAGTATGAAAAAAAATTAAAAACATACTGAGGAAGTGTCTTGCCATTATTCTTATAAAATAGTAAAAACAATGTAACACCTTAAATTGTTATCCTCAGTTAGGCTTGGGATCTATCTAATTCAGTGAATGTCTCCAACACAAGTCAGGAGCAGATTTTTAAGATGACAACACAAGATTGTCAGAGTACAGCAATGTGGGATAGTTGGCTCTTCACAACTGCTTACTCTTGAACATGATCAGAAAGAGCCTGGGCTAGGATTTTAAGCATTAAGTTTAATATTGATGGCAAAATTTTTTAGCATTAATTATTGATGATATTTATACTTGATAGTCAAATAAAATTCAAGATTCTAAAATTAATCTTGATGAGATTCTGCTCACTGAAATTTCATGTGTTAATTTAAAATTTCCTCTTCAAATAAGCTTATGAATTATGATCTTTATTTACAGAATTAAGCATGGTAATTAACCAAAAATTCCAAATTACAATGGAAATAAATAGTTTGCAATGAAAAAAGAAATTGCTGACTGAATCTCACATTTGAAATATGTCCCACAGTGCTTTGTCTAGCTTTATAAAAAACATGTAAAATACCTTTAGTTCTGCAATCTTCCCATGTTTTGTCTTTTGCATTCCCACTACTCTCATTTTCCCATTCCATCTTTTCTCTCTAATCTCTACTTACCATTTCCTTGAAAGAGAAAATTTTTTTAGTACTTTTGGAAATTAGTATTAGACTACTTGAAGCTCTGTGATGTTTAGATTTTCACATGTGCCAATTGAAAAAAACCCAACCAGCTAAATAAAGAAAACAAATACGCATTTAGCAAGGAAAGGTTATCTACTGAACATACAACAGTGACAAGAAAATCCCTTCAAAGGACCTATAAACACATACACAACATTTCAGTCAGAGAATCTGTAGTTATCATATCTCAACATTAGCTTGTGGCTAGGCATTTAAAACGCTAAGATACTTTTAGGATATCTCAGTTCAATATAACCAAACTTACTTTATCCCTACTTTTCCCTGATACAAATACAAAACACTGCAGGAATGTAGTCAAGAATAAAGCTAAGCAAAAATTTTTTCATAATAAATTCAAGACTTCAACTTCATAGACAAAGTAATGTTTTAGTCCTCCTTATAAAAAAGAAAATCTATTTTCTGGGATACATTAGATTAAAATATAATCAGAGTACACTAATTCTGTTCAAAAATGAAATAATGTACTTTCGAGCTGAAATCCAAAAAGCTCTGCATGTGTGTGTGCATTTGGACACGTATACAAGTAGTTTAGTACACACTTTCCAACTTGTGTTAAGAAAAGTTTTCTTTAATATACTGTAAGAAGGAAAGGCTACCTTCTGCTATTTGACATGACTTATACAGGTCATAATTTCTTCTTATAGTCCAATAATTATTTTAAGACATTTGAAGAGTTATAAGAATAAGCTGCTACTAAAATCCTGTCATGAATCTACGTGTGGTTAGTGATCCCATTTCTGAGACTTCTGGAACTACAAGTAACTATAAGTTTTGATAATATAATTTACTTTTTAAGTGAAAACACCTATAATCTAAAACATTTCTTTGATAAGGGTGAATATTGTATTTATTGTTACTGTCAGTGTTTCAATGGCTGCGGCTGATTTCAGCACATGTGGAGATGGGAAAGATGCCACAGCCAGGTGAAGTGACTACCATTATTGATGATTTGTTTAGCTGCAGTGCAGTCTGTAAAATTTAAAACATGTCTGAGCTATCAGGGAAAAAAACCCCTGGTAAAATACAGCTCCAACATCAGAGTGATAAATTAGAAATTTAACATAGGAGAAAATACTTGTATTTAGTTAAGCAGTTAAAAATAGACATAAAGGAGAGATTTCTATTACTGCAGGCAATGTAATTACTTAGGTTGAGGTTAAATACAGCTGGTTTCTCTGTGGTAAGTCTTTAGTGCCATTTCAGTTAATTCACTGATTTTAAGGGATATACTCAAAATTTACATGTAAATCAGAAGCAATGTTTTATACTTTACAATTTAAACACATGCCACCTAAGAAAGGTAAGTCTATAGGGATAGGGTATTTTTGAAAAGAATAACTCCACTGTCTTTTAAAATGCTTAATCTCCATAATACATGAACATTTAAAACCTGAGTAAACTGAAAGGTATTTCTTATATGATTAGAGAAACTCAGTATTTTACAATTCTTTTTCAAATCACCATGTTCTCAACTTAAATATCTCCCAAATGTATTTAATAATCTTTAATAATCAGCCTCCCTTAGTTTTCCAATATATTTTGGTTCTGTAATCTCATTATATATCAATATTTACTTAGTTTAATTAAGAAACAGTACTCCAAAATGTCCTGTGCTAGTAATCCCTAGAAGGCTACTCCTGCAAACACTGGAATAACGGAATACATCTACCATGGGAGTAGCACACTCATCTCCTCTTACACGGGGTGCTGTAACAGAGCTCCTTATTGCACTTAAAAGAAGACAATTCTAGAAAATAATTGGAATGTTTTCAGCCATTGTTATCTTTGGCCAAGAAAGGACATGGAAACATAGCTTTACTGCATAGTCAGTGTAATATAGATAATACAGATTTGTCTGTTACTAGAAAAAAATCTTTAAGCTAAATGACTTACAATCCTATTTAGAATGCAACTTGGAGTAAGTTTTCTAGACTTAGGAAGATTAGTCTTCTAACTCATGATGGCATAGTATTGACTTACCAAATTCTAACACTATGGTTGTAAACTCCAGGGAAATTACTTCCGAAGTCAAATTTATGGTTGAAGTTTCACAGGAATTTACTATGAAATATAAATTTACTCAACATTTGTACTTGAACACTTCTGTTACAATTCTTTGGTTTCTGTGCAACTTGTTAGATAACTACAGAATCCAATTAGACTGCAACTTGACCCTCAAGTGTAACATATTATGATCATTTTTTTAAAATTGACCATTTACTGGAAAAAAACATGTAGTCCTTTCAAAATATTTTTAACCATTATAGTCTCAACATATTATACACAGTAAGAAAGTCACCATAGAGACAGTATGTGCATTAAATGCCATGGGTTAAACTAAAGATACAGAGAAAACAAATGAAGCAGTGATTCCTAAATTAGAACTGCATCATCTCGTAAAAAGTCATTGTTTATGCCAATATCTCCAGGTGTCAGCTGAATTATTAATGCAAAATCATTCTTTCACAATAGCAGCATCTGGCAAATACTCTCTCTGCGTCTGAGAAGACTGAGTTTATGAAAGTGATGTCAGTGCAGGAAGCTTTTCTTACTTTTCTTCTGTAACTATTTGGTAATACTAAATATAATTAAAATAGAATTATTTTCTAGAATTTACTTCTTTTAAGCTCAAAAAGGAGCTCTGTTACAGCACCCTGTGTAAGAGGAGGTGAGTGTGCTACTCCCATGATATATGATTTATTAACTTGCAAGACAGCAATCAAGATGGCTGTTGGTGTTTAACATTGGGATACAAACAAAATTTTTCTTTTCTGCAATATGTTTTTCAGTAAGACTTTACTCATCTTCTAACTTAGAAGATCATTCATTATTAAGTCTCCCATAGATATCTAAAGATTGTTTTGCATTGGTTTAGCAAGTTATTTAATCTGTAGACTTTGCTTCAGGTAGCAGAGGAAGTCTACTTGCTGACTACTCTTTCAGGGTCTGAGTGTAATATTCTTAACCTAACTTCTTCCTACACAATGTAATTGCTGGTGTTCATCTTCTTAACGTGCTGTATATATAAAAATAAGAACATCTCAGGTCCACCTGGTTGTTGTTTCCAGACCTGATGGAGTACAAGGCCTCTTCAAAGCTCATAATCAAGCACAAGGAATTAAAAACTGTCTAGTCACTGTACTAACAATCAGTTAATTTCTTCTTCTGAATAAAGGTACTCCAGACTGCCAAAAGACAGCCTTAGGCTTAAAAAACTTCTATTTGAAATCTCTGCATAAATGACCTTAAAAAATCCATAATGCCAACCATCCCTCTTAGTCTGTTTTGTGTGGATAGGTCAGTTTCTTCTAGGCAACCATTCCAGCTGTTCTTGAGGAGAAATCCACTCACTTTAATAAAACCTACAGAAGGAAGTTACTAGTCTTATCTCAAACCATTATCTGTAACATCTGAAATAGTGGCATCTACACACCTATTAATGGATTTGTCTTCTAAACTAAAATTAGACAGAGATTGACTTACCTGATGCACACAGTCTAAGAACTGTAAGAACACAGGAGCAAATCCACTACCCTGACAATTGAGAGTCAGATTACTACGTTGACTGAATTTATGGCCAAAAGAGAGCCATTCTTTTTCCACCAGCATTCGGAAGCCTTCAAGTGTCCTATAGAAGGGATCACTGAGTAACTGCACCAGAGATACTACCTAGATCACAAAACAGGATATATTGTGTTAAAGAGTGACAGAAGTTAGAACATTTTAGTCAATGAATATAAATATTTCATAATCTGTTTATAGTTCAAAGAAACAAAAGCTTGATTACAACTATTTTGCCACATAAAGTATTTTTATAAAACAAACCAAATAATGAAAAAGCTTCAATTTAACTGAGACTTTATGATATCAGTAAAAGTCAAACCTAAGCAACTATAGACTTTGTCATAATGCTTACCATATTTAAATTACACCTGAAATAAAACCAATAATAAAATAATGATAATAACTATTTATAAAATTGTATTGTCTACCTCAGCAAAGAAAGTGTTAAGGAATTGGTCCTGAGGGTGACTTTAGAGTTTCTGCAGTGTTGCCATGCTATGGTGCTCACCAGCCAACTTTAGCCTGTTTTCATAGACAGCATCTCAGGGGACTTTAAAATGCAGCATAAACTTCTTTCATTTCCAGCTATGTATGTTCCTTTCTCTATTCTTCTTTGTTTCACAATTATTTCAATAATTATGTTAACATTCTTTTGTGGGTTTGTTTACCTGGTATCAAGATGTTGGCTGCACATTAAGTTTTTATTTACTAGAATTATTGTTATCTGTGTTTATCTTCTGAATTATGAAGCAACTACATGGACACAATGCATCCATTAAAAGAGGCAGCGGGTCTTCATTCACCTGATTTATAGCTTGTTATCTGTTGTGGTGATCTGTCCTTGCAGCAGGTGTTACAGTCACTTTGGCACAAACTTAGTTTTCTCCTTGTGTGTGGTCTCCTAACAGTTATGTGGTCTCCTTTCATTTATGGAAAGTG
>NW_010340713.1:23249-35153 GCF_000700745.2 Antrostomus carolinensis | reverse complement strand
TACTATGTTTATAAAGATAAACAAGCTGTTGGCAACTTTCAGCTTTCAGTCTTACATATGGTCAGGTGCAGGAATGTAGCTTTTATATCTGAGCCTTAAAACTGTAAGTCCATCAGTAACTCTGGAACAGACTCATTTTAAGGAACTCTTTCATGGTGTAAATCGCAAATGAATGCAAGGATTCATGCATTATAGTTTCTCCTCTGCTGCCACAAGACAAATTTATTAATCTTATACCAAATTACTTGTGTAAAAAAACACTGCCTGGTGTTTTTTCTTAGTATTTAGTTATTTCAAGGTTTTAATAGCAGCTTACTTGTGCAGTAATATCCCAGCCATCTTCCAAACAAACCATAACAGAAGAACCATTTTCCAGGAGTTCAGAGATGATCACACCCAATTGCATTATCCTGTGAAGCTATAAAGTATTACAAATAAGTAACATATTCAAATATAAGATACATTTCTAGATATTATAAATATAGAATATATTCAAATCTAATATTAAAAGATGTCTTTTGAAATCTACAGATAGCAGAGAAATGCATTGATGCAACAGATTAGAAAGCTGTAAAATGTAACAGTCTCATGATTTTCATCTGAACAATAAGAAAACTACACAAAGATTTGAAGATGGGAACTTAAACCATTAAAACCAATGTCTATTGTAATAAAATAGGTGTCATAAAAAGGAGAATGGGAACAACACAGTTGACAGATTTATTGTGGAGAAATTCCATCCTGCGCTTAACACTAATATAATTTCCTGCAAAATGTTAAGGTTCTAAAAAGTCACTAAGCACTTTGATGGGAGAACCCATGTAAGATATTTACAAGATAATATTTCTAATGCTCAATCTCAAGGAAGCTGGAAATTAATGAATTGAAAATAATAATAATAATGAAAAAATAAACCACAAACCTAAAAACAAACACCGAAAAATCCTACTTCTATGATCTGGAAATAGTTTAGATTAGAGTTTCTTATACTTTGCTTTTGGGCAGACTGGCTAACACATATGGAAAGAGGACACATTAATTATTTGCATTCTAATATCCATTATGCAGTGATACTAAAATTCCTTGAGCAGGCAGGTAAGTTCATTTCTCTGGGAAGGGTTATTTACTTAAATGAGATTGATTCAAACATGGCAGGTATAAGCAGGTTCAAAATTCAGATGAATGTGAGCGATTTTATCTTACTATGAGACTTCACATTGTTATTACTAAAAGGAAAATCTATGTGATGTTTCTACCATTTTTGCCATACTATGACAGCATTCTTGATAAACAACATAACAGACAATACGTAAGCAATTCAGTTTTTTACAGCAGAATGAAACTGCTCTTTGTAGAGCACTGAATACAATCCAAGGAACAGCAGCAGTAAGAAGATGAAAGTCTGAAAGAAAGGAGAAAGCAATATAGGAAAACAAATAATCAAAAGATGACAAGAGACATCTGAGGTCATGTATACAAAAAAAAAGTACAGAAGGCATAGGAAAGTGACTCAGAGAGAACAAAATTAAATTGGAGAAAATAAGAAGAAAAAGGATCAACCAAACAACAGTTAAACTCTAGAAAATTCATCCTTGTTTAGGGCAGTCTGATTTTTTTCCTCTTAAAAAAGACCCCAATCCTATGAATATTACCATGGAAATTATGATGGATAACACTTAATTCCTCTGAACATTCACATAGCCATTACTTAGAAAATAAAATAATTTTCCTAAAATTTTTAATAGAAAAAGATTGAAAAGAGTACCACTTTTAAAAACAAGCAGTTTGTTTAGTGTTCAACACTTTCTTATGTAGTAGAATAGAAAAAAGACTGTTTTTTGCTATTCTTAATGAAGAAAATGATATGCAATCTGGTTATATAGATTAAATATAAAAAAATGCAAAATAATATTTTTATCATTTGTATTCAGAGTAGAGGGCAGCAGTTCAAGTTTCTTCTTACGTATTCACATCCTTATAAAGAAATATTTAGCCTATACAGTGTTAAAAATCAATACTGTGTAACTTCTGTTGCCCAGGAGAGGAAAGCTTAATACAATAAAAACACATCTCCAACATGACAGATCTATGTCCTTTCACAGGAAGAGAAGAAAATGTGTCAAATCAGTAATAAATTAACTTTATCACATAAGTCACATACGACATGATTTAAACCACAGAAATGTGGTTTAAATGTCACAGAGCCAGCATGTGACATTATGATCTAGTCCTGAGCAGAGTGATAGACTATTACTTTTCCTCTCAAATATGCCAAAAGAGAGCAACTCCAATGTTAAAATCTCCCTTTGATCTCTGTGCTGCTATAGGGACATGTTTACTTCATATAAGTGACATTCAGGTCATTTATCTACACTTACCAACTTGTTCAACATGTGATTGAAAATGTTCACATGATGACCAGGACCCATGCTCTCTAAGGAGCGATCACACCTCAGGGGAAGAAGTTAAGCCACTCCTTGCACTGTAGCACATTTCAACTAGGAGTACATTTTTTGACGAATAATTACTGAAATGATTGTTACTCACATGTATTTCCTCCTTAAGAAATCAGCATAAGAGTCTATTCTATGTGTGGTGGTTTTAGCCTGGCTGGCAGCCAAACACCAAAGAGCTGCTCGCACACGCTCCCCCACCCGGGGAATGGGAGAGAATCAGAAGAAGAGTGAAAGAACTCATGAGTTGAGATGAAAACAATTTAATAAGAGAAATAAAATAATTAAAATAACAGTAATAATGGAATATACAAATGAGTGATGCACAGTGCAATTGCTCACCACCTGCCAACTGATGCCCAGCCTGTTCCCAGATAGCAATCTCGGAGCAGAGACAATCCCAAACCTGAAACCACAATCCCAGACGAGAGAGAGAGCGCGACTGATCCCCAAGAGATCCCCTAGATTCAGCCAACCCTCATTAATATACTGAACATGATGTTATATGATATTGAATATCCCATTGGCATATCCAAATGCCAATTTGGGTATGCTATTTTACTATACTTCCCCTGAGTTTCTTCTGTACTTGCAGACTAGTAGAACATGGGAAGTTGGAACATCCTTGATACTCTTAGTAACAACTAAAAACATCAGTATATTATCAACTTTCTTCTTATAACAAATCCCATACTGAAATCAAACTACAGCGCTATTCTAGCTCCTAAGAAGAAAATCAGCTCTATCCTAGTGAAATCAGGACACTATGATTAATTGCATTTAAGAAGAATTTATTCAGCAGAAGATTCCAAACATAATGTGCAACTGTTAAAAAAACCATTCACCATAATTAAAATGGTTTTAGATTCACAAAGAGCTGACTTTCCCACATCCTTCTCTAATCTGAATCTTGGACAGTTCCAGTTTTGCCTTTGTTTGGTTAATCTTTATGTAAGGGAATACAGGATAGGGAAGTAAAGGAACAGATTCAGAGAGAACAGATTAACACACACACGGTCTCCTCTCCCCCGCAAACACTTCCCCATATCCCACAACAGATGACAGATGCTAGTTATTTGTTAAATACTCGTGCATACAGAGATTAAGGATGGGAACATATATGAAGAGTAGAATATCGGTTTTAAAAGCAAAAGGCTCATTTATTGTTCTATACTTTTTTTCTAATTTAAAAAAATATATACAATTTAAAAAAGCAGTTAAAACCAAGACCACAAATTTATACAGGCAGAAAAAAAGTCATCTCTACTTGTGTACCATAAATTGTTATAAAAAATGCCTCACACATTTGTAAATGTTATGATTAGATTAAAATAATAACGCTTATGTAATGACAGAATTAATAGTATGCAAAATAATTACAATGAACAAAGAAGAACAGCTGGTTAGAACACAATAGTTCTCTGTAAGAAGAGCCTGAAATTTATCTTGTGTAAGCAGTACTGCATATAGATTATTAGGAGTAGCTGTCATATAAATTACCTGTGGGAACCACTCTGACTCCCCAAGCGCTTTAAGGAATGTTGCCTCAGAATCTGTAGGAATAGTGCTGGGAACACAAGCTCTCATCAGCTTTTTAAAGCTTGCCTTTGTCTGTCGGATGTCACTGAATTCCACAGGAACAAATTCACAATTCAAAGCAAAATCAAGCTTGAATCCCTGTGTGAAAAGGACAACAGCAGATGTCATTAAAAAGGGAAGCATATTTTTCACTGACAGTCTCATAAAATCTGTCTTGCTTGCTTTATTGCTAAGTATTTCAGTTCCTAATTAAAAATCTGTTTAGTTGAACACCTGCCCAGAATAATAAAAATTGTTACAATGCTTGCAAAATGTACCCATTTGCATAAAGTACCCACTGCATAAAGTACCCATTTACTACTCATAACAGCAGAATGTACTGCATGGCAACCATATTTTTAATAGTAATAATAGTAGTAAAAAACCAAAGTTAAGTGATGAATTTGTTGAGTTCTTCATACACGACACAATGTGCTTCCTTTAGAATTTTTAGAGCAAATTAACAATAAATAACAACAACAAAAAAACCCTTTATAGGTTGCATACCAACAGTGCAGGACAGATTCTAGTGGTTCAATAAAGCAGGAAAAAAGTAACTACCAAATCCAAAAAGAATCCCCCAACCTGCAAACTAGCTGACTCATCTAGGCAGTCACTGCACATTGAGACAATTGTTTGTCTAAAGTACCTGGTTCAACACAGAATAGGGAATAGCTGATATAATTTTAAAGAGGTTTTCCTAGCAGAATTCTTCATGTTTCGTTTTACTTACTGCATTTAGAAAATAAGCAATAAGAAGTCAGGACTGAATTAAGAGATCAAGTTAGCTAACTGAAAAAAAGAACTATGATGAAAGGGATACTATGGAGAACATTATTAGGAAAAACAATTCTCATGTATGAAGCATCACTGAAGATCTTCATAGTAAACTTCTTCATTTTTCTTCAGAAATTTCACTTTAATGGAATTAAACTTGGACTACAAATAATCTTAATTAAGCTGCTTCATAGCACGCCAAGCAAAAACAAAGGAAAGCGAAAGCCCAGATTTAGTTCTGTTTATATTTTGGCATGGTTCAACAATAAAATCAATACCTCAACTACTAAACTTGTTTTTAGAATGCTAAGTTGTAATAATGTATAATAAAAACAATTAAGAAAAGGAGAAAAATTTCTTTAAAATGTTATATATTGCTGTTTGTGTGACATGATATTTAGCAGAATAAAGAAGGTCCTTATGGGAATCATCATCAGTAATGCATGTTCTGCCAAGCCCTTTACAAAGCCAGCAAATTCCAAGTTATCAGGATACTAACAAAAGCTAGGGAAATACTTCACAATCAATAATCAACAAGATTTCTTTATACAAAAACAAAAGTTGAATTGATCTTATAGACTAGATACAAATCAATGGCAGCATGCTCAAAACAATCACTTAATCAATATGCAGTTTTATTCTTACATTTGCTAACATAACACACTTTTCCTTAGAAATGCCCAAAAATGACTCATCTTCTGCAAAATTGTATTATTACTAAACAAAACTAAAAAGAGTGAAAAAACCATAAACTCTAAACCAGCAAAGAAATACTGCAGCAATACCAGGACACCATCGTTTAAAAATACAACCGAAAATACAAATAATATGTAAAAGAACATTTGAAATTACAAAGAAAAGTCAAAACAGAAACAAAATTTGCAAAGAATTTTGATTCATCATTCTGATACAGCATGATTCTTCCATCTCCTTAAATAACAATTTCAGAAACAATTGAAGACTGATGTATTTACCTACTATCCATAACTGCTTTTGGAAATTATATATTTTAAGAAATATGTAATATTTTATGTATGCTCACATTTGGAATAAGAAAGTAGAAAACACTGATTTTTCAATCTTTGAATGCAGAGATGTAAAAAATAAATCTGCAAATATTTTCTGGAAAAAAGTAAAAGAACCAAGAATTATTGTAGAGGATACCTGTTTCTTAAATAACTATACCTAAAATATTTGAATCTATCCGAAAAGGTGTACAAAACTGTAGACATTATGGTCCTTTTCATGTAACCAAATCAAGGCAGACAAATTTCTGGATTAGCCTTATTCACATCAATTTGGCTTCATGTGAGTGTAAGCACTGCCCACAGTAATGAAGGTTTTCTCCTCTGGTAATCACTTTCCTGACTAACAACATTCCATTTGCTTTATACCATATTTCAACACAACAGGAAAAATAAAATTGCACTTTAAATTACCAAATAAGTCTGTTTCATGCTTCCCAAACTGAAATCACTGAGATGATGTCTCAGCTGAATGTTAGATGAGTAGTCAGCAGAATCAGAGTACAGGAGTATGTATTTCAGTGTAATTAAGTGTGGCTCTGAAAGCATGAACTTACAGATACAGAACTCCACCACTCCCTTGGAATAGCTCTGAACAGCCTCTAAAAAGGGCTGCTGCTACACCAGCCCCACTCCTTTTGCCTACAGTCCCATCACTCATCTTTATCCCAGCAGCTACGCTGAGCAGAGCCAAACTCCGCTGCCCTTGCTCCCTGCAAAGCCAATACAGGGAGACAGTTGAGACAGCGAAGACATGGTGACTTCTGAACAGAAGGCTATGCTGGATGCTCTGTTCCCTAGCAATGTATTTCATTCCTAGCCATGCTTTTCCCAATTTGAATGCTCTTACCTCGTACGGAAGCAATTCCATTCCTCTAGTCATGTTACATGTCTTCATATGTCTTTGCTGTACTACACATCACCACTTGGCCAAAAGTTACAAATAGGGCTCTACTCACAGAACCTCTGTGAGTTTGAGCCTGATCTTTAACTGCTCTTTAGAGTAATTTAGTATGTTTTTATTTATGTTAACTTCGTTGTATTATACAACCAGAGAGCTTGATTTTCACCCCACCATCCCTCATTGAGTTATACTGCATTAACTGTTATTCTGCGTACAGGAATAATCCTCATAAGAGTTTGCATATGTTCCATACGTGTATCCATATGTATATATGTTTCCTCTAGGAAAGTTATCCATACACCTTATCTAGAATACTATTCATTGTTTCATAAAAACACTACAGTTGTTGAACTCAAGCCAAATAAAAACTATGTTAACATAAAGAAAAAAAATTGCCATTACCCGTAACTGAGATTTTTCTCCAAATATATAGAGGGCTGCTTGCCGTCTCAAAAGCTGACTTTGCAGAAAAGTGCTGCTACTGTAGGAAGTAGAGCTATCTTTCCCTGCAAGTCTTGCACCAACATCGATGAATGGAGTCTGAGTGTTGATAAATCGGTTGCTTGAACGAAGACTTGCCCATACACCTTCATAAAGATGAAAAACATTTAAAAATCTCTTTGCATGAGGCACTGGAGATCATAATTATTAAGGCATATGCTAAAACATAATTTGGAAAGTAGACTGCTTAAACCTGTCATTTGCATCCCTCATATGACATAATTAATAGCACATACTGGAAAGAAATATTTTCATAACAAAAACTGTCAAGAATATCCTACTGCACTGTCATTTAAAATAAGATACTGATCAAACTATGCACATTGCTTTCTATTGTAGAGAAACTGGTTGCTATGATATCAGTAATACAATGATAAAATGAATCACAACTTGCAAGTAATTAACATCCATATAAGTATATGGAAATGAAATTGCTAGTGTTCTTTTCAGAAGCAGGCACAAAAATCTGATGTGTTTCCTTGTCAAAGGCATATTATTTTGCAAGTCTAACAAGTAAGAATATTATATAATTACCTTCTTCATAAACAGAAATAGTATCACTTAAAATTCTCTGTCACCTAGAATTCTTGTGTTCCTTTTGCCCTACACAATGTAATAGAATTAATGATAGTGTATTATAATGCAAATGTATAGGATGATCGATTCAAATATTACATTTAAGGATTAAGTATTCCGTATTTACTCTTGAAATGCCATGATTAAAATACAGAATGTAGCAAAGTTTAGTTTTTAATTGTCCATGTCTAATGGACAATTAGAAATTAAAATGACTTTAAGGAAGTTCTTTTTTTAACCATGTATTTCGTGACTATGGTACAGTTGTATGAGTAGAGAGAATGACGTCTAGAAGACCACAGTCACAGTTTCAACCTGGCAGTAAGATCACCATTACTCTGGTAGCAGGGCATGGTACAGAAATCCCAAAGCTCGCAACAACATGAGCTTGAAACACTGCAGTGTGATGTGGAACCATGGACTTGCATCTGAAAGCAGCAGAGCCATATTGGAATGGCATTGTACCAGTCTAGTAACCACTGCCTCTCAACAACACTTTTACTTTGCATATTGTGCCTTGCTGACGCAGCTACATTGTCATTCCCAGAGGAGGAAACTCCTAGAGCACACTGATATGGTCTGATCTGACCATGCTTCAGTCAGTTTTCTGATTTCAACATAAGATAAAGTAGTGATAAATGAGATTGCCAAGGCCTGGATAGCACTAGCAGAGAAAGCAATGGTTTTGTGAGACTGTTTAAGTGTGTCCAATGTGAGGTGTGTGAAAAGTACTTGATTTTCAGAATATAAATAGCACTACTTGAAAATCAAATCCCTTAAAGTACACTAAATTTGGCATTCAAATGGCAGTGTGAAATTCTTTAACCCAATATGCAGTAAATCAGATTATCAGAAGAGACTCTTGCCCATAAATCTGTGAAGCAAGAGATCCAAAAGAGGCACCAGGAAAACCTTGTAGTAGTAGAAATGTAGGTACTAAAGTACCAAAGAATCTTTTCAATCCCTTCAGGAAAATCCAACAATATACATAGTTAACATTTATTACATAGAAGAAAAAAACCTGTAGATGACAGTAAAATTCCACTGAGATAGCTCAACCAGCAAAATAAATCTATTTTTTAGAAGCAAGATTATGTTTCTATTTAATTCTGTGCAGTAATCCTTAACAGGGACTTGTCTGTATAGTTTAGCTTGTCTGCCTGTCTGGCTGCTAGTCTTAGATGTGAGCAAATGAACAGGGGTAAGTGAGAATGGTTGTCTAGGAACTAATGAATTGTTAAAGAGTTCTAAACAGTTTCCACTTCAAAGACAGACAGTTTTATAAAATACCTCCCACAGTAGTTTGTTATAGTATAAATTTTTGTTCCACATCTCAACTACTACAGATGAAATAATAAAGATCTTAGCAAGCAGAAATCACAACAAGCATTTAATAAAAGAAGTAATTTCTTGTTCATTTGGTATGCTAAAATGCTAGCTCCAACAGAGACAACTGTCCCCAGTGATCACAGATGCAAAAATACAGTGTCACTTTCTAACATTTTACAAATACAGGCCATCATTAGTGCCTGTAGCGCATCAAAACTGGTTACAAATACATGCAGATGAACATGTTTACCAGTGATGGATAACAGTGATTAAAAGACACAATTAGATTTCTATTCTAGTTTTGCCTAGTATCTTTTTTTTCCTTAGCAATATCTAGCTTTCATTATTTGATATATACTGCATTATTATGAATTTTTAATTTGTCAGAAATCAATTTTTCCCTGTTCACTAACATCAACAATAATTTTGGAAAGCAAGTTCATTGACTAGGTAACAGTATTTCTTAGTTATTCTACTGAAGCAGCAGGAGTACTAAATGCTCTTCTGTAGAATTAATTTTTTGTTGTTCAAAATTTTCACATAGAAAATTTTCTAAATATCACTCCACATTACATCATGACATTATTAAAGAATAACATGGTGAAGTGTGTGACTAATCACTGTCACCGCCTCATACATTCAATGGCCAAAAAACCCCAAAACAAAACCAAACTACAACACTGAACTAAAAACTCAAAAATTTGTTAATGCAAAATCAAGGCTTTCTGTCAGTATCACTTTAGCGTGTATTAAGATATTGTAGTGGTTATGGAGATGGTAGAAAAGAATGTGGTTTCAGGACACAGAATACAGTACCTTGATGGACTCTTCCCTTAGTTGCTGATTTGGAATTTGAATGAGTGAAACATTTATCTCTGTACCCAAGCACTGGTAGATAACAGTTAAGACAGAAGGAGGAGGAATGGAATGCACATTGCAGCAAGACACATTGCAGGAGAAAAGAAAAGGGTTACTTATTAATTTCCAAAGATCCAGTATATACTGAATTTCTTTATAGTATATGATTTAGCAGACAGCACAAATCTTAGTCATCACAAGACAAAACATCAATCAAACCAGAAAACCAATATAAAATGGGAAGGAAGTATCCATTTATCAAAAATGAGTAATTTTCAATGTCATTGCAATAGTTTCAAAGGTGTAGCACAGCCATCATGTGTTTTTCCACAATTATAATACCAAAGGAAATGTAATGATTAAATCATTCTGCTATATACTTTATTGAAAGCTTCTATCCAGCTGAAAGTTTAATTAAAAATCCCAACCTTCTTTCTTTTTTTCTAAAAACTGTTTTAGTCTGTTTAGGGTACATAATTTGATGGACCTCAAAATCAAATCAAAGTGCAAGATACTAGTTCTATACACCTACAAACATTTTCTAAATGATTGTGTAAAAGTATATAATTTAGAAAACATGTAATATCTATCACACAAAGAGCTTTCTTCCCCCCTTGCAAAAATTCTCATTTTTAGTGTGAGTCTTATATGCTTATCAGAGGGTATGTTTTCGGCTCAAAAGCCACATCAACACAAGCAACTTCTTTTAATACAAATATTCTATTAAAACATATTCAAAGTGTTAATGTCTCCTGCTTTTAAAATAAATGTTTGAGATAATTCTATACTTAGGAATTATAGATATCCTAGTATTTTTCCAACAGCAGCAAATCATATGGAGAAAACATTTTATTCTACTAAATTACACAACAATGCCAGGTAAGAAGCGCTGTTCTGCAGAACCACACTACACTCATAAAGTAATGTAAGAAGAAAAGATATATATTTTGAGCAAACTTGCAATTCTTATGAAAGGTATCAACCGAGGTACTACCAAAGAAAAAAGGTCCAAGAATGAAAACATATTATGATATATAAGTATTTGGCCAAATATTTCAGATCAGAAACAACTTAACTAGGCTTTAGGCAAATACTTTGTTAGAATGTTCCAGATAAAGCAAAAAAACGTACCTGAAATGAACACAAATATTCAGGACGACTGATGAGTATTCAGAACAATTATGATTTTTAAAAATGAGAAATACTATTCAAGCACTGTCACATATCTTTTAACTTAAATTTTAAAAGGATGTGTATTAAAAATACATTATCTGGCAGAAAAAATAGGAAATGTCATTTTCAATTGGTGTATTATAGCTGAACCTGGCTTTTGAGCCCTGGTATGTGTGAGATTAAAAGAAGAAAAGAAAGAGGGATCCAAAATCAAAACCACAAAAATATTTCTATTGTATTTTGTACAGTGTAGTGGCTGCTTGCTATGATAAAGTAACCCCTAGCTAACCCCACTGTCTTTCTTTTTAACTTTTTCTTTTTTTTTTTTCTTTTTTCTTTTTGAGTTATTCTTAGGAATATGAAGGAGAGAGAAATCACCATTTTTAGACTGCCTGCAGAAATCTGTTTTCTCACCTCATAAAAAACCTGTATTTTTGGTCCTGTATACAGTCTTGTGACTCTACTTCATATTCGCAATATAACTAGCTGTGAAAAAACAGTATAAAACTTTGCAATAATAAATTATGTGAATGAATTTATTTGAAAACAATAATTTTAGAGATTCTATATACTTTATGTATTTTAGAATTTCTTCTAAAAGAATTATGTTAACTAATCTAAAAAACCTAGTGTTTACTTCTCTACAGGGAGATACTCCCTTTCCCTGTTCTCTCTTACCGTGTCAACTTCTCACCTTCACTAGGGCTCCCATTGTACTTGTCAAACATTC
>NW_010340713.1:0-23215 GCF_000700745.2 Antrostomus carolinensis | reverse complement strand
CTGAACTGTGAATAGACTACAGATACTGGGCTGTAATTACACCTTTCAGATACACAGAGCAGGTGTGGCATCAATCCAGCAAGACACAAGATAACTTCTCTGCCTTCTTCCTGATTACTGTTGAAAGTTAGCCAAGAGAACTTCAATGTCCAAAAAAAACCATGTCTGTGACCTAATACTGCCTTGAGACTCCTTTTTTCTTCACTGAGTAGCAACAAACTCACCCTATCACACTTACCACAAACTCTAATCCCAGAAGCCAGCAACAGTTATTTCAGTAATCCTTTTATCTTCAAAAGACAACTTCCATACAGCCAACCAGCAAGCTTTCCCTTACTTATCTGCAGCACCTTCACTGCCCCTCAGCACCACTTGGCTGTTGGCACTTTTATCCCAACACGCAGGGATGGAATACAACCAAATGTCTGCTGTCAGCTACCCAGCATTTTCACTATTTCAGTGCACAGCCATGCTGGACACAGCCACCAATTTATCTAACAATTCCAGACACTATTAACTCCTGTTCTCTTAGGTCTCTAGTCATTTTACTTATCCAATTAAAATCAGCGTATTTTTTCATCTCCATGTACTACAATAAAAAGACAGTGTTGTTGTAGAGAGAGAACATAAACATAACTTTTAGATATGAAATATGCATATACTGTGACTAATGAAAATGCAGAGAATTTTCAATTTTTTGGTGATTACCATTTAACTACCATACCTTTTTTCTCTTCTGCTACAATTCTCACATAACTTCTCTATACAGCTCTGAATATTTTCCTTTCTTCCTTCCCTTCTCCCCCTCTCCTGCCTTCTTCTTTCCTTCATTTCTTGAATCACATCGATCTCTTTTGGAAGCTTTTCTCTACAAAATTGTTTTATTCTTCCCTATATGAAGCTACAGTTTTTCTATCACACAATAATTTAGGTCAAAATGGACCTCAGCAGGTCAAAATAGGCCTAACTAGTTTTAGATGAGGTATCAAAAATGAAGAAAAGCAACTTTTAGATGTTTAGAAATAATTGTAAGAGAAACTTTCAGGGCTGAAAGGTAATAAACAAAATATAAAATGTGCCCTTTTGGGAAACAGATTAATCCCTATCCTAACAAGCATATATTCAAGGAATTTTGATGCACTTATTTATGTATGTATTGCACATTAAAAAATCATAACCATTGCATGAGATAAGAAGGGTAAAAGTAGTTGGAATCCACTTCACAGAAAGAAAGCTCCTTGTAGAAATGACACTGATGAGCCCTTGTACCTCAAAATAACTATTTCCAAAGAACACACTGTATCTCCTTACTTATTATGCCTGGCCACACAACACCGTCCTTTACCTAGAGTAAAATTACTCAGATAGATTATTTGTAACTTTATGAAGTATCATCTAATCTTCATCCAAATGCCAGAATGATCTGTTATTGGAGATTCTAAAGTGCATTTAATCGTAATACAAAATATGCATTTTCAAGCCATACATTTTAGACAAATTAAAAATATGGATGAATCACAAAGTATTTAGAAACATAATTCCTGATTGAGTGCTTAGTTTTCCACTAATTTCCAACATTAAACAAACTATATTTCAATGGAAAGTAAGGGACTTAAACAGAAAATAAGATACTTAAATAATGTTATGGTCTGAGGCTAATCTGTAATTTCTATTTTGTTGTTTCACATAGTAATGAATCAGTAAGCAGTGTAATTATTTTACTAACATTTTCTGATCATTTATTACTTCAAATAATAGACTTTGAGCTAGTCTTACTAACCTCCTCGAGCAAAGCTATTGGATAGATTTACATCCAAATGTCCTGGCACTACCTGCTTAAACACAGTAGACATTCTTGAAGCCCTCCTTTCAGTGCCTAAAGTCAGCCAAAAAAAGAATAGAAGATTAAAAAACTACAGTGTTACTCAGACTAACACTTAACTGATAAAATGCCCTTTTTCACACAATACAGCTAATTCTTGCCAATTTTCTACTTCAGATTTATTTTTTAAGACAGATGTACACATTGGCAACAGTACAGAGATGTTAGAAACAGCTCAGCAATCAACATACTTTACAATAAATGAAACAAAGCATGCACACTTTGGGAATGGTGTTATTTTACAATAAAAGCCACTGTTTGGCTGTATTAGGCCAATTACCACCGAGTAAGACAAGACAGACAAAGTTTTAAGTCACATACTTCTCTTTCTAAGTTATGGGGGTTACCTTCACATAATCCTTACCAGTTTTCATCACATCATAACTGTAATAAAACATGGACTCATTTCTTCATGGTTCCACACATGCATAACTCAAATAGTGTATTTTGAAAGTGTATTTCACTGCAAGTAAAGCTCTACTTGGAACTGACATTAAAAGCCCAGTATGAGTATGTAACAGACATGAAAATGTCTACATAGCTTCCATTGCTGCTTCAGCTAAATAGTGTGTCTGTCCATGTAGAATCTGAGCTTGCAATCTTGTACTTTCTCATTATATGAAATAAAGCAGTATTTTGCATTCTCTTTGACAGTCTCTTATTCAATATACAGCTTTGAAAACACTTAATTTGTTATAAAAGACTTTAAAGTGCACCTTTGCTTTTGATTTTGTTATATAATGTAATTGTTGCTTTTGATATTAAAGAAAACTGCAAAGTTTTGGCATCTTGATATTCTGGAGATCTTTATTTCATTTGTTCCATAATTGTAATAAATTACTAAATGCCTCAAGACTGGTCATCATACTCAAGTGAATTTAATAATAAACTATGACTCACAGGTGGATAATCATTTACTGTCAGATTAAGAATACTGAAAAATATTTTGAGAAAGATTATAAACATCCTTTACATACCAAAAACACATTCAGTGAAACTAAGAGTGAGTAAGCTATCTGGAAAGCGTATCACTAAAGAAACAATAGAATTCATACGGCATCTTGAACTAACAACAAATCAGAGAAAACTCACTTTTTACCTTAACCACAGAAAAGCACTATATAAACCAATTTTACCTGGAGACAGAGCAATTGTTGGCCTAACAGTGAGAGTATTACTGCCATTCATTTTGCAGTGGACGGATATCACATTCAGTAAGGCTTGTAGGTATTTCTCCTGTTCTATACTGCTTGAAGATTCTAAAGAAGCAGGAGCTAGAGTCACGAGAAGAATGGAATACATTAAAATACAAGAATATTTATAAATACATACACGTTTATTATGTAAAGCAGAGAATTGAAAATGTCATGGTTTGTCTATCAAAGGTTCAAAAAGCCATTCCTTTGATGACAAAGAATGCTCAGATGTTCATCACCTGGCTGCAGAGCAGCACCCAGCAATGTTCTCTCACATTCCACTCCACAAAGCTAAACTTCTGAAAGAGTCTGTTATCTCATGGCCACTACTTAAAAACATTCACCATTAGCCAGGGATCAATACAAACAGAACAGAGATGATGTAGTCTTCCCTTCACTCTCAGAACGAGAAGTAATATTTGTAAGTTTGTGCTACTTGTCAGCAAATTTCAGCCTTTTAAAAAAAACGTGTAGAGATCAGATAAAACTGTTTCTTTAACAAAAGTAAGTTAAAATCACACTCAACCAGCTCTTCCTCATTCCGGTAAAGGAATGTTACTCACCTGTAACTGGAGGTTCCTTGAGATACATTGCCCATTCACTGAAAGTATACATATATCAAAAGACACCAGTGTTCACCCACTCTGCTGCATTTAGAGACATCAATGTACACAATCTACATGGCCCCAGAATCTGACCTTTCCAATGGAATAAAGAAGAGAGGAAAGAGGATGGACAGTGCTTGCACACCTGGGTAACACACATTAAGGGATCTCCAATTATGAAAAGTAATGTTCCTGTTCCCTAGTGACAGTCCATCTGCTTCTTCACCAGCAGGTAACTTCAGGAAGTGTCTTCCCACATGCTTAGGTAACGTGTAGGAGGGGGGGCTGCACTGTTGTGAGAACCACAATTCCTTCTCTGAAAACCTCTGAATAATCCTTTGCATGCACGTAGTTTCAGATGACTACTCTACACATCTCAGAATAATTTTCCAGTTGTTACTGATGTTGCTTAAGTTGCTGGAGACATGGAGAAGGACCATTTCAGAGAGAGAGAAGTGGCTGGAAAAGACTGGAAGAAAGCAAAGCCAGAAATGAAACAGATACAGTTTAGAAACAGAGGGTGGAGGGGAAAAAAAAAAAAAAAAAAAGGAAAGAAAGAAGACAAGGTATGATGCTCTGAGAAAGTGTTAAAGTTAAACAGACAGTCCACTCAAGACAACCGTAGGACTTAAAAAAGTTACGAAACCAGTAACAAAACACAGAACCAAAGGAAAAAAACCTCAAAAATAAGAACAATTTAAAAATGAATCTTAAGCAGAAAAACTCCACCTATTTGTGTCCAGGTGCAAGGACTTAAAGGAAGGAAAGGAGATGAAGGTCAGGTTCTGGGCCATACTATAATGACAAAAAAGTGTCCAGTCTCAATGAGTCACATTTTTTCAAATGTCAAACAAAATTTTTTGAATTCTAGTTTATTGCAGCCACCTTTGAACTCAATGTAGGCCAAAAATGTCATGGCTGCCTAAACCAGGATTTGGTATCACAAAAGTCAAGATTTGGAATAAGAGACAAAGCGAGTCAAAGAATTTGATTGCGTACATTTTGACAAACCACAATGGTAATTTATAAATAGTTTTTTCCAGTGCTGATCCAATCGGATTCTATGCTGGGGACTAATAGATAGTAACTTAATTAGCTGGAGGTGGCAAAAGAAATTTCAAGATAGCCCTGTTAAAATTAGTATCTAAATAGCCCTGTTAAAATCAGTATCTGGAGTACAATTAGGAAGTGATTAGAAAATGTATATGCAGGAAACACCATGCTGTTTCTGTCTGACATAGTGGAACAAGACTGAAGAAAAACATTATTTTCTCTTCAACTCTGAAGCAGGGTTTACACATCCTGAAATCCACTTGAATGATCTCCTAGACCTTGAAGCAATGACACAAGAAGTCAATTTAGGTAGTACAAATTTAGTTAAATGAAAAGGAATGAAATGTCTAAATGAGAAGATAATGTCCTTACCACTTGCACTTACAAAGTTTTATTTTGTGAAGAGCATTGTGTGTGTTTTAGGAAAGAGACTGAGAAGATAATAGCTCAATTTTAATAAGTCAGTTATTGAACTTGGCAGATATCTGAATTAAAGACTGAGTGCAATATGTCCTTGTGAAAGATTACAGATGGAAAATTTGCCCTTCATCCTTACCACCAATCATCCCATCGCACAGTGCTTAACAGCAGTAACTACTGCATGAACTCCTTCAATGCATTAACTCTTTACCTGCAGAGACGAACAGGGTTTTCTATAAAATGACTGACCTTTTAAGTGCTGTATCATACATGAAGGCCATCACAACAGCATAGATTTTAACAACAGATGGGGATGGAGATCCTGGTAGCAATTTTATAAATCCCAGGAAAGAAATACATTGCTTAGTAATGCAATAAGATTGCCTCAGCTGCTAATACGTGTGGCCGCAGGTTGCTCCATCTTTATGTTACAACAGGTCCTAATATAGTCAATAATCCAGCCTGTATCAAGATAACTGTTCTCTTGGACAGTATTACTACATGCAAGAAATATAAATGGTCTTCCTACACAGCAGTTCACCAATACTTGCTAATTCAGATGTAGAATGTCAGATTTAGGACTACAACGCTCTGCAAAACAGTTCCCAGAAAGGCCGAAGAGAAATTCAGAAACCAGCTTTCGTGTTTCAAAGGAACAATGTATGTTTTCCATCTCGTATTTAAACATCTGTTAATAATCCTTTGTGGACAGACATTAGAAAAATACAGTTTTGTTGCACACATAGTTTGGTTCCATATAGAAATTCAGTACTGTGCATAATTTCTTTAAAAAATATGTTCTGTGCTTCTTATATAATATACTGATCTAACAGGCAATCACAAAAACGTTCATGAAGTTTCAGCAGGTCCTCTTTGTTTCTGTCTACCAGTCCAGAACTGTCTGAAAAAAAAAAAAAATCTACTCCTGAGAAATCTCTGCTTAGGAAGGTACACATCTGTCAACTTGAATTTGACTTAAGATTATCTTTGTCCTCTTAGTTTGCATCACAATGCCTTTTTCAATATAGACTTCCCTTCACTGTACACAGCTCCTACTGAGGCACACAGATGCACTTGAGTATAACTATCTTAATTGATCAGTTTCTTAAAAAGTTTTGTTTCACCCAGCTTCAACTTCATAATTAATAAAATTAATCTTATTAATATTTTTTGTTTTCCTTGCAATACCTTCCTGAGTAGAGCCTCAATTTTCTTCACATTTTAAAAGAAACAGTAATTACAGAAGCTGAAGTCTGACAGATACAGTTATTGTCATCAGATTATCTATTGCCTAATATACAGCTGGAAGTATGACAATGGCAATATAAAAGACTATATAAAAATAAAAAAAGAAACTACCTACAGAAGCAATGAGATTACATACAGGAAATATGCTTTAATGGGTCAGGCTTTGAAGATCTTGTTTTGGAAGGCTCTCATACTCCCATGCACATAGAAATGATAGCTACTACAGAAAACACGGAAGTGTTTGTCTTTATATAATTTGCAGACTATTTCTGCAGAATTTTTTCCATTTATTCTGTTTATAACAGGTTAAAGATGCCTGGGCAGTATTTCAGCTAAGACATCAGTATTAAATCAGTTTATAAAACTAACATTTGAATTACCATGCTTAGGATTCACACCATTAACATTCCTGTGGAATAACTGGTGTAGCTCATAGCTTTGGCTGCTGTGTGTTAACTATTGGTAGAACTTTACTGAATGATTTCATTAATCTTTTCAACAAAAAAGCATTATATAAAACTCAGTTCATTACCTTGCTCCTCACTCCAGTTAAAAAACGCCCCCACAAAACACTGAAGAGACACACTGAGTCAATGCTATAGCAGTGAATATTCAGCAGATAATTAGGGATTCATGAATTAGTGTTAGCAGCCAGTCCAAACACTGTCTGATGTAAAAAATGTTTTTCTAGTATCTCTGTAATACTGTGATTTTGAAGGTGAATTTGATATACACAAAACCTCATATAGCTAAACATTACATCTGATATGAACTGCTCTTTACAAATAAGAAAATTGTGGTTTTCATAAAGATACTCTGTGAAGGAAAAATATTCCAACCAAATCTTGTGCTGGTCCAATCTTGATCACACGAAGGAAGAGACTTACTTAATGCAAAGACCCCAGCTAGAATCATTCAGGTCTATGCTTTATAAAAGGAAGATAAAAGTTAAAGTAGTATTACAAGGAAGAACATGAGAATATCAAATGGATAATGGAATTGCTAATATTTTATACAAACCTCTATTAAAAGAGACAACATATACTCATTACATATATCAGTGCAAAGGAAAAAGATAAAATTTAAGTGAAACAGGGGAAGTTTGTATTGCATTTGGCAGATACCAGCTTTTACTGTAGTAGTAATTAAACTGAACTAATATAATATCAGATAACCATTCATATCCTGAGACTTTTGATTCGATTTCCACTGATTTCCTCTAGAAAAGTAAGTATTTCCATAAAATTACTTATATAGAAAGCCTAGCTGCATCAACTCACCTGTAGTATGTGTGTTTTGGGATTTGAAGAGGCCAGCAACACCTTTTCCATGAAAGCCCCCAGATCTAAGCAGAAGAGTACTGTTTTTAGTGTTCTTCCAACAGACAACTGGCAGGCGATTGTGCCGGTAACAGCGAGCAACTCTCTGCAGACTGTTGTCTTGAACAGACTGAGGTACTACCAGAAGCCCAGGATAACTGTATTGACAAAAAGGTGAAAAAAAAAACTGAACAACAATTAGAATTGCTTTCAAAATTTTAAACAATGAAAAAAGATTCCTAAAATAACAAGCTGAATACACATCTTAATGAAAATACACCTCAACGGTTAGAATTATTTTTTATTTAGTAACTCTGCTTTTTAGTCCAATCTGAACAAATAGATTAATTTGTAAAGAAAACTGCATTTTAAAACCAACTTTAATTAAGAAAAATTTGTAAGACTATCACTACTAGTCTCTTTCCTATTAAGGTTATATTTTATTTGGTAGTATTTTTCTTCTTAGGATATCTCTTATCTGTCACTATA
The DNA here is from genome assembly GCF_000700745.2 of Antrostomus carolinensis. NCBI lineage: Eukaryota > Metazoa > Chordata > Aves > Caprimulgiformes > Caprimulgidae > Antrostomus > Antrostomus carolinensis. The sequence goes on along the minus strand of NW_010340713.1, from coordinate 15,003 downwards.
CTGAGCTATATTTTCGAGCATGACAGAAAAGAGAATTCTGAGGCACACAAATGATGTAATAGTTTTGTTTTTTCACTTGTATATGAAATATGAGAATTGAAAGGAGACAATGTTAGATTGCCTAAAGTATCACAACTAAAACAATAGGTTTTGGTTTATGTCAAAATACATTTAAATTTTACAGTCAGAGTCAGTCAGTGTATTTCAAACTGTGTTTCTGTGTACTTTTAAAAACATTACAACACATAGAGAGATTAAGAAATTCACTGATACAGTATCTTTAAAAATCGAAAACCCAGCAAGATGGTAGTTGTGTTCATGCTAGTGAAAGAAGGATTCAAGCAATATGAAAGATTATTTTCTATCTCCTCCAAAAAATATTCAATTTAAATGTCAATTTCATATGTTAAGAAGGAACTAAGACAAGGAGCACAGAAAAGTTAGTGCTAACTGAACAACTGTGTTCCTTTACAATATACACTGTTCCCGTAAATTCAGTTCTTTGACGTTTATCGAACTGCTCTCATACAAAATCAATGTATGTAATACTTAGGTCTATTTCTTAAAACACAGTAATCAAACAAATATGGCACTAGATAAGTACTTATATCCTGAGATTTGTAATCCACTCAGATTTAATTATCTTTTCAAAAAAATCCTATAGAATATTAAAACCTGGTGGTTGTAGAGGGGGAAAGAGTTGTCTGCATAATGTTCAAAGCATAAAAAACCATACAGATTTAATGCCTTCATCTGCATCATATTCAATGGTGACTGAACAAAACCAGTTATTAACCTGTTACTCTACAGAAGTCAGAACACAAGAAAGGATCTAATATTTTTCTTGTGTGCCCTTCTTCCCTAAAGAATTGGTGACTTCACTATCCATAATTAAAGTAATGACTAGTCAAACCTGGCTTTGGAGAAGGCAAATGCTCTTCTGATATGACTCATGCAGATATACTTTTGTATTTAAAAGAATTTTTGTGGATAGTGGTATTAAAATACATCAGCTTTCACAACCAAAAAGGAGTTAGTAACTTTTATGTCTTAAAACACAGCACAAGACAAACTTTTAAAGTAGTGTAAATACCTTCATTAATTCAAATTTTAAATATATTTTTTATTTTAAGAAAACAGTTATGTATAATCGTTTTTGAGGCTTGTTTTTCTATTTAGGAACAGAACATATTTTATATGCAAATATATTACATAAATAATTTCCAGTACCAACACAGCAAGTTACAGAAACCACACCAAGATAGTTCTACCAGCTAACTTTATTGGCTAAGTCAGAAAGCTGACAAACAGACTAATACTTAGGGATCAGTTTAGAAAGCCAAGAGAGAAAAACTCCTCCAAAAGGCAATTCTAGATTAGTCTCCTCCAAAAGCTTCAGGGGCACTCTCTTTCCATGGAATATACGAAGAACTTAGGAAGGAAGACTCGTGTTGTCTGAAAGAGCTTCTGGAACAGTTCCAAAGGCTCACTTCCAGCTACCATTGCTGTCAGTCTTTCAGAATCTGATGAATACATATGCAGCCACCAGATGGTGAATATCTGAGTTGAATACAAATAACTTCAAGATCACTGGTCGAACACTCCTACTGTAGACAAAAATTTTCTCTGAAAAAGTTGCTTAAATGGATACATCATGTGGCATGAGTGTTATGTCATCTTTATTTTCAACTACTTGACTGAATTGGTAAACTCACCTCCTGCAAAGGGAATACATCCTGTTCAGTGCAGTTATTCTTAAGTATTCTGTTTTTGAGCGAGAAGAGTTACTACTGATGGTCCCAAGTCCCAAACGCTGATAGTCTCTGAAACAAGCTCTTTCTACTAATTGCTCCATTGTTGATTTTTCTGATGCTTTTAGGGTACCACCTGTGTGCAGCTCGCTGTCATCTGAAACTAAAAGTAAAAATCTTTTAAGAGTTTGCTCCTGGGGAGGCCAGCAGTTACACAGAAAATGATGCTATTTTTTTTCTGTACAAAATATTAGTTTTTCTTATTGTCAGTGGTGAATGACAAGAACTAATACACACAAACCACGGTTTATAGAAATTATAAGCAATAAAATAATATTTTAGTCAGGACACTTGAATATATTGCACACTTGTGACTGGTACAGCTGACAACTCTCTTGCTAAAATCCTGGAAAAAGTTATCTCATATATTCATTTGAACTTAACCAAAGGCAGATAATCTTTCTTTCAACAATTTATGAAAACCTGTTAAACTCACAACTGCTATACAAAGATGTACACAAGATGAAATAATGAAAAATATGCACATAAACTCATTAAACATTCAAGATAAAATGGACTTTGCAATTCTTTTAAACTTTCTTCAAAAGATGTACCAGTCTTTTTAAGGCTTAGTTCAAATAAAAATGTTTCTGTGTCATAATTTCACAACAGATGACTGTTGATTTCTTAATGCTTCAGCTTCAATGTCAAACAGCAGCTTTCTTCAGCCATGCATGTCAGCTGCACTTTCCAAAGCAGCAAAACCTTTAACCATGAGAGATAAAAACTATGTCACAAGTTCAAACTTCCCTGAAATTCAAGTCAAGCAAGGTCTTTGTACAAAACCTGTCACCTGCCTGTTATTGACATTTCCAACTATTCCCAAATACTTCTGAAAGCAGATTTACTGCTCACAGCATGTATCAATTACTTGCTACCACCTCAAGCACTGAAATATGTGCGTATGAGGGGAAGTATTTCTTCATGAATGAGGCACTGAAAAGTACATAAGGATTTTAATTTAAAATAGGACTATATAACTAGAAATTAAAATTATTTAAAAAATAAAAATCATGATACAATTAAATTTTTACTGGCAGTAAAAAACATTCAGAATTTACAGCAATAGAACCCATATAATTTTTTTCTTATTGCATCTTAGCATAAAAGCTAAATGAATAATTTTATTGCCTCTGCAGCTCATTGAACAAAACCAATAATTCTCTATTTGACCTAAATAATAAAAGAGTTTAACACTGTGGATATCTCCTCTTTTTTCTATGTTTTCATATTTGTCATGGTAAGGAAGAGGTTACAACACATTTACAAGTATCAAGTACGCTAACAAGAAACAAAGTAAATGAGTTTTAGAAATAATTTTATTTTGAGGTATGCAGAAACCTGGTGTTTAGTAGTTTTGAATGGAAAGTTTGAACTCAGATAAGGTGAAGGTGCATTTTTGGAAATATTTTTTTCTAAATGCATTTTTCTCTCATCAAAGCAGGTATATTGGTGATCAGAATTTGCAAAACATGTTCCTGTGCATAAAAGCGGGAGATTATAAGAGCTCATATCAGCATCCTTAACTTGAAGAGGGAGATGAAGATGTTTTGCTGTCTAAAGTTTAAAACTGATATTTTTAGTTGATTTTGAAAAGAAGATTAATAATCTCTCTATTTTACTGTTCCTGAGATATGACTGTTTGTAAAAGTGGTTTTTACACTCTCCTATTTTATGGAACACACCAGTATGATAACCCATAGGAAACAGAATTTAGTAGTGATGAGATTCGAAACTGAAAATAAAAAAATGGGGAGAAATTAGAGGGAAATTAGGTGTTCATTCACAACAGCTAGAGTCCTATGCCCAGTTTTGGAGATCACACTGCAAGTTATATGTGGACCAGCTAAAGAGGACTGAGAATAGAGCAACAAAGATGATCCGAAGTCTATTAAGACTGATCACCAAAGAAATGAAAGAATTGCAGGTATTTAGTATCCAGAAAAGAACAGAGAAGAGAAATATTACAATAGTCTATAAATACATTAAGCACTGCAATAAAAATTAAGGGAATAATCTCTTCTATATGTATATGGGGGCACAATAAGAAGAGAAGGCTTTAAACTGCAGCAAGGAAATGTTTAGGCCTGAGTATCAGAAAGTTGCTTGTTTTTCTCCAGCATGAAGGATGGTTAAAGCATTAGTACAAACTGCCTAGAGTCGTGGAATCTTGATCTTTGAAAGCTCCTAGGAAAAGGTTAGGTAAACATCTATGAGGAATAGATGAAGTATGTTGATCTTGCCTTGGGGCAGAGAGATGGAGTAGACTATCTCTTGAAGTTCCTTCCAACCCTATCTTTAACAATTATTTTTGAAGACAATGCATCCCCTGCTGTAGATAGTTCTCATTTGCTTCACTGTTGGTATAGCTGCATAGTTTTCTATACTTCAGATTTTGAGACTTGCAAACAAAAAGTCATTCACAGCAGTTAATATAAAAGGAATTGTCATGATTAAATACCAAATTCCCTAGGGCTACTTGTACTCTGAAGCAAATTGTTACTACTGTTGTCATTTGACTATACCTGTGTCAGTGCAGTGTGAAGAGAAAAGCAAAATGTCAGACTTTGATCACCTTGCAGACTCCCAGTCAAAACATCTGGAAAGCAGCAGGTTGGAAACCTCACAATTTATATTTTCATATTTTTGTTAGGGGAGGAAAAAAGTGACTGTCACTGAAGTTTATATAACATCTGTGTTCATGGAAGAATGTAGTTATTTGGAAACCACCAATGCAAAAACTCTTAAAATTTCTTCATTGTCAAGAAAGTACAAATACACAGGTATGATTGTGTGGGGTGTCTCTAGGTGAAAGACACAAAATCACCCAAATATCATATCAGTACACCCTGCAAAATTGCTTCTGACCCAAAGAATCTGCAACATCGGAACACATACTATCTCAGCACTTAAGGAAGATGCTGGAAATTCAATTAACAATATAATTTTTCAGCAATGTAAAGACATCCTGTATTTTGTAATCCTTTATTTTTGTCTTTTTTCCATCATTTTTATCTGGAGTGAAAGAAGAGAATCAATACTTTTTTAGATGTTCTGGAATGGCTTTCTTCCATTTCGAAGAGAACAGAGACAGTGCAGGAACACAGTCCTTCTTTCAGACAACTCTCATAGATCTGCTCACAGGTCACATACGTTGCCTTGGTCACTGACCAAATATTCAAAAGGAAAATTTGCCTTGTTTGATGTTGTGAAGAAATTATTAGTGTTTGATAAACACACTTCATTATCTGAAATGATTTTTTTTTTTTTTAAGAATGGTATGACAAAACAATACCTGTTTATGTACAGGAGAATCTGGTTCCCTCTAGTGGTTTATTATAAATTAGCACTGGTCCAGATAAGAATATACTGATAGCAGCACATGGTAGGAAAAGATGTATTTGGAAGAAAGTCAAACTCCACAACACCACACAAATTATACAAAGCGCCCAAATAACTTTCTACCTTCTGTCCCCAAATCCTTTGGGGGAAAAATGGTATTTTCAGTAGTAATAACTTCTGCTGCTTTCAGAAATAATTTGTTACTTCCACATCTGCAAAAGTCTCCCATAGTATTTGCTCTTTCTTGAATATCACCAATTACTGCTTTCTCATCATAGATTAATTGCAGATGTCATGATGTCAAAAGATGAATGGAAATTACAGCATGCTTCTGTGTTGTTCCATCTGCACTATTATGATGTAAAAAATGATAAAGAGATGCTATATGCAAATAGTTTTATAATTAAAAAATAATAATCTAGTATTTTGCTTTACCACTGGGTGAACTCAACCTCCTCTTTTGCCTCACCATCACAAAAGAAAACACTTACTAAATGTATGTATTTGAAATCTCTCTCTTTCCTGTCTAGGAAGGCCCTACAATTTCTTCTTGAAGACATTTCTTATTCAGTATATTGGAATAGAAGCACAATAGGACAGACTTATCTACCAACATAGAAAAAAATGTTTTACTGTTACCAGAGATATCATCATCTTCATTCCAGCCTGCACGATTCCCTCTTTCTTCCACTATTGTGCCTGTCTTCTTCTTTAATAAATACTGGCGTCCAATTGTCATCTTCCCAGCACGTTTTGCTCCTTTCACAATGCTTTTCGAGAAGGTACTATCAATTCATAGCAATAAAAATACTTAGAAAGATGTATCTGATTCTCCCCAACAGTATGTACAGATTAATTTATGATGAAACCTCTAACCCAAATAAAATGCATTTAATAATTTTTCAGTTAATATAATGACAAAAATTATAACCTCTAGAAAAATTACTTCCTGTATTAGTTTTTAAACACCAATTTTATTATTTTGAGATAAATTTGTGTCTACTATGTCCAATGGTAATGAATAAGGAGCCATCATCTTTCTTTATGTATTTGTATTTTGCTAGCAATGTCATAAATCTACAAAGTTGACAAAATAAAGACAGGAAAGATAGAAATTCCCCTAATGTCTTAGGATTCCACGACTAGCTTGGGATTCTACTTTCCTGTGTCAACAATGCAATAATCAACAGACAATCACGGGAACTACCACTCTGGAACAGACTAATGATCCACCTAGTATAGAAAAAGATAATGCATAACAAGCTTGAAAAGAGGACCCAAAGCTCTGACTCTAGATAAAAAACTCTAGGACAGCTGTAGAGACTGTACCAGGGGTAAAATGAATTCTAACTCACATTGGGTTATTAACCTATAAAGTAATACACAAGAAATCTGGTTTTTATGTTGACATAGTTCATGTAGCTGATGATGCTACTTACATTGTGTGTGTTTCAAAACGTAATGAGATGCCTGTCCAAATTTACTGCAGCCAGAAATATGGATAAATAATGTATTCCTATACCAAATCAACATACGTATCATGCTAATTTACCTTTTATTCAGTAAACATGAAAAGATGCAGAATAGCAATCAGTTATTTTTAGTTTCCTGAAAACTGCTTGAATGATCTGCATTTCTGCAAAGCTGTCAGACTGTTCAGTGCATTTCACTAATACTAAACAAGAACATCAATAATAAAAGAAGAATGACTATACCGGAATGAAGTGTTCTTTTCTTTTTGTTTTGGTAAAATTATCTGTGGTGCTGTTTGCCCTGCTGCAAATGCAAAAGTGCTGAAGATAGATTGAGGATAACGGAACTTCAGTAACTGTTTTTTAAATATTTCCACCACTTCAGGACTTACTTCTTCATCAAATGCTACTTTAATTAACTGCATATTAAAGACATGACATGTTAGAAATTAAAAAAAAAAAATTATAGAATTAAAGAAATTAAAAGATCATCAAATATATAAAGCAAAATTCCCATACTTATGCAGTACTAAGCCCATCAGAAAATACAAATATATGTAGAGGTATCTTATTGATTTTGAGGGACATTACACAGGGTTTTTTTGTTTGTTTATTTGTTTTTTTACATTTATGTTCTAATAGTAAGGTATTTTCACTATGAAGCATCTGGAATTCTCATAATATCAAACACAAAATATTTTGGTAAATCCAAGCAGTACTGTTGGCACTAAGATCTCTACAACAGTTCAAATACTAGTCACAGGGGACAGCTTAGCTTGGAAGTATTCTGCCAGCTCTGCCCATATACTGGGAACTAAGATTGGTAATGCACTTCAAAGACTCTCATCAAACCAACAATTTCAGCATCCATGCATCACAACCATTATATTTCCATACTTCCATTACTTAGTCATTCCAATCTTTGTCTCACCTTGCAAAGTATAGAAAATGTAATAGTGAAATCTGATCCTTAAAAAGGAACTAACCTTGTGCTATTCAACACTGATCCATCCACTCCACTAAAAATGTTTTCTGAAAGGATGACTATCAGCAGTTTGAGAGTGGGGAAAGGGGAACCAAAAAACCAACCAACCAACCAAAAAAAAAACCAGGGAGAGAAAACAGGGAATCCATAAAAAGGCCCAAAAGAACTTTAAAAATGTGGAAAAAGCAAACAAAGCAATATCCTAGAACTCAATTTCTGAGTGCATAACTATACACCTTTTGAATGTCTTTTGTTTGCCATCTAGAAGGTGGATTTCATCATTGCTTTTTAAATTTCACTTGTTTTGTAAATACTTTCCAAATGACTAATAACTGCATTGTTCTAGGACCTCCTTGAAAAGAGTTCTTGAATCGTTAGGGGTTACACTGATATGAAGTTTTAAATACATTACATAGCGTAACTGCAGCCAAAACCTTCTGAAAATCATAATTAATAAACAAAGAGGAGGGGCTATTTCATCCTGGTTTGAACTCTAGCTGTTACAAAGGGAACAAAAAGTAAACTGTTTGCTGATTGTTTTTGTTCTCATAACCTAATACAAAACTATGCTAAACAAAAGCAAAGATGATGTTTGACCAGAATCCAGCACTAAAAACACTCAGATGTGTCTGTATTTAGCACATTGTTGAAGCATGCTAACTATTCCGGTAAAAAGATTTCTGGAAAATAAAAGTCCTCATGAAGTCCTCTAAAAAGTCCACAACAACTTTCTTTTGGTTGTTTTACTCACTTGTATTCCCAGTCTTAAGCTTTTGAATAGGATATTGAAGGATGATTAGCTAAATAATGTCCATTATTCTAAGGAACTAGTAAAATGCTGATTTTATTTATTTTATGTTTTTTTATATTTATCTATTTTATTGTGTTTTCAAATGTTACAGTTATTGTTCTCAGTGAAAATATACTTCTGCAGTCAGCCAAATCAACAAAATATTTCTTAAGTACTGTAGTCTACTTTCAGTCCATGATATACAATTATTTGCCTTCGACTTTCCATCTCTTAAGGACTGCTGACAGTTATGATCACCACCAAGAAGAAACTTTTAAGGAAGACTTCGGTGACTTCATGATTCCTAATTCTTAGAAGTCCATCTCTGTCAAACACTCTGCAGTACATGCTGCTGCTGAAGACACTGAGGGGGATGCTACAGACAGGAAACTATCAGGATCTGTGCGAGTCATATGGAAGCTCATTGGTTCTGGCTATCCTAAAAGGTTCCCAGAAGTGCAGCTTCCATGTGACACGTACCGTGACTTTCTGACATGAATTTTCACAGAAAGCTGGTAAAGTGACAAGTCTTGAGAGGAAAGCAATATTTATAGCTTTTCCATACTCATTCTATGTAGCTGAAGGAAAGAGAAAGGATGTTTCCACTGGGCAGCCTAGGCCTCTACTTACATTAAGAGATTTTCAATCCAAAATAGCCCTTTTTTTGGTTCCGAAACAGAAAGGTGAGGAAAGGAGCAAAAGAAATTAAATATGAAAATGGTGACCCACTGTAAATATCAACTGGGACAAGAAAGGCCAGGGTTTCTACAAGAGGACTGCATTCTCTGACTTTACAGGGTAGAAAACTGAACTCTTCACAAATCAGGACAAAGTGCTACTCATAACTATTTTGAGCTATATTGACACATAAATTTTTATTTACATTCCTTTTACCTGAAAGGTAGCTGAAGTGATCTGCAGTCCTTCCTGCATACTCTGCTGCAGCTGGTTCTGTATAGTGATCTTCTTCTCCTTCGTAACAGATGCAATAGGAAAGCTCCGGATCACCGTCTGCTCTCCAACTGAGGACCATAAAATTGTATTTACAGATACTGGTTAGATCATAGAATCAGGTCTGGTTTGGCCACATTGTACTCTGAATAGATAGAAATGAGTAAGTACAAAGCAACATGAAAATAATGGTACAGAATTATTATTTGTAAGCTGAATTTCTGCTTAATTTCAGCTGGGATGATTAGAAAAATATTCTCCTTCCTTCTGAATCTTTCTACATGATGTAAATGTATCCCCAAAATCTAGGTTGGTAGGGGACGAAGAAACAGTTTCAAGCTTCTTCATATTTCATATTGCACTATACAACTTATAAACAACAAAGGATATACACTGGTATCTTTACATATGACACATAAATTTATATGATACAAAAATTTATACTTCTGAATGACAATCTGCTTAGAAATGGCAGATTTCAAAATATGGAATTTCATCATTCAGAAGAACTATTTCCATTACATATGAAAAAGAACACTGACTTTATTAATCATCATTTTAGGGAGAATACTAACTCATGTACATTTTTCATTTAACACACTTTCTTCCAAGGGCTGTAAAAAAAAAAACATTTAATGAAAAGCTAGATATAGTGGAAGCTGCAAATTTCACACAGTATATGTGTTCTCTCTTGGAAGGGAAGAAGCTTACAAACGTTGCTCTGTAAAGCAGCATCATTAGGCCAGCTTTACAGATGGAACTGAGATATAAAGATACTAAGCATTTTGTCAGTTCAAAAGTCTATCGAAATTACTAAAGGATGGTCAGGAATGTTCCTATTTTCTGTCTCCAACTTGAGCTAGTCTGTAAAAGCTCGTACTACCACGTGACAGTCTACTGAAGTTTCCTCTAAGTACATATTATGATTTTATACTGCATAATTTTTTGAAGACAGCACTCTAAATATCCCCCAATATGCAGGAGTAAACAAACATTTAGCATCTAATGCCTCAACTGGAGAAGTAAGTTCTAGTTAAGTCAAATGCAAAGTAAAAATCAATCATTGTCATATCTAGTGATAAAAACCTCTATTAAGAGATGATTCTTATCTGATAAACATGACAAGTTATACTGTAAGGTATATACATGTTGATGCTTGAATATGTGAATGGGCCAGCTCAAACTCCCACCTATCTGAAGGGCCACAATTACGACTGTTTAATTTTTCTTACCCAGCTGATCATGAGGAGTGCCTTTAAATATAATTCTGTAAGTGGTAAGGAACAACGCTCCTTCAGCAGGGAGGATGTGAGGACCTCCAAGCAGTCCTCCTGTAGCTTCCTCTCTGCCATCAGGATCCAGTAGCACACGGAGACCTTCACAAACAAATTCTTCTCCTGGCAGTAAAGTTGGCCGTAGAATTTTGGGCTGATGCAAACAAATGAAAGTGTAAGTGTAATGGTGATACCAGTGTTAGACCTCAGTCTAGTTATAACATTTGGCTTAAAAAGCTTCAAAACAAAACTGTTATGAGACTGAGTCCAAAGAAGGGAGATGGAGTTTGGGCTCAACTAAGAGAAATGGGTCTCAAAAAACAGTGGGCATGCAACAGCTTGTTTATGATCAGAAGTTTGGCTCTCCTAGTTTCATAAGTTCATATTTCATGAGACCAAAGCCAAGCACTTTATTTATCACTGGTGGAAATTTTCTTTCAATGTTCTGATGTTTCCTCTAACATTATGAAGGGGGGGAAAAAGATTACTAAATTGCATGATTCTAATACTTGTAAAGAATACAAGTATGTTTCATAATACTTGCCTTCTGTATTGGTGGAAGCCGCCTACTCTCACGATGGACAGCCTCCAAAGTCTCTATGTGCATTGCTACAATGCCTGGAAAGCAGTAATACCATAAATGAAGTCTCACACAATATGAGAGAGAAGTTGCAATCCAATTAAAACTCTGATAATCTGAAATTCTTGAATTTAAACATCAAGGGAATAATTATTTGAAATTCAACAGCAATTACAGTCTAGAAAAGAAATCTAACCTTCTAACTTCACTGAAAGTAACTGAAACTAAAAAATGCATTTCTCTCACTAGAAAAAAAAGAAGAAAGACTACAAAGTACTTACTTGTCACAATTCTTACCTGGTATCATGCAATGAAGACCCTTGATGTGATCCTGTGTAACTCCACTCTCTGTGCAAACCTTATCGATAAATCTAGTGATGAAGCGTACAACTGCATTTGCAACATCATTGTTCTCCGAGTCCTCAAATCCACTTTCAGTGTCATAACTCTCTGCAACACTACCTGCAATACTGTAGGCACAAATAAAAGAAATTTAAAGTGTGAAAAATTCAGCTGGTGATGCACACATGATACCTGGTTAGACACAGACAAGCTGTGTTGTTTTTTTCTAGTTAGAATACATAAACCTTGCTAAAAGCATATGGTGGTACCACAATTACATTGCATTTTCACTGTCATTAACGCTGTCAGAACTGCATGGATGACGACGTAGGAGAACTTTCCCTCCCTGAGTCCAGCACAGATAGGCTCACAAGAGAAAAAAGGCTTGGTGGAAGTGAGCTCTATGTTTTCTCTTTGTAGAGTCAGATACATGGTGAACAAATATGCAATTACACAGAGAAAGATACATTAAATTAATATTTGGTTGCATAGCATTCAAAAGCTAAAAAGACCATAAGAAATGGTTTTTGTGCATCAGATAGAAAATGCAAGCCGGTGGAAGATGAACTTTGAACGTCTGAAAATGCCTCCCATTATAATATTTAGGGCCAGATTCATTGCAACACATACCACAACCTGTCTACTGAGCATGTCCTAGTGCCTGAGTTCAGAGGTGTTTAGTCAGCAGAAATGAGCAGCCATGGGGAGTTTGATAATGATAGTCTGCTTATCTTTTACTTGATGTCAGTGTTCTCACATAGTGTTCCACAATTTTATCAGGTGGGAATTCTGATGGATCATAGGTGATAATGAAGACAATAAACAGAGAGGGAGGAAGGCTTGTTATGAAATGTCCTGGGTTTGCATGCTAGGGAATGTAACTGGTATTATACTCCTCCTGCCTCATTAGTAATGTAACCTTTGCCACAGTGGTTTAGCCCTCTTGCTTTTTGTGACCTCAGTGCCTTTTTTCCTTGCAGCTGTTGCACAGAAATTGTGATTTTATGGTTATTATACAAATGCTGTCTTGATTTCAGGCTCATACACTGTTTTTTTCAAGTTACATAAAAACTAACAGTAGTTTTTGCCTGCTGTTTTCTTTCTCATCACACCCTATGTTTGTCTTCAATATTTGCATTACTAGATTAAAAACTTTTACTGCAACTATAAAATTTTTATGTTCCTTTAAATGGTGGTAAATTACTCCAGATTAAATTATGTTATTTAAGAGGAATCATGTTAGACTTCTGCTCTTCTTAATTAATGAACTTGAAAATAAGAGAAGATATTGAAATAATCTGGTCTTTAGCATAGGTTCTGAAAACTAAGAAGCTTTTGAAATCTGTGTCCCATCCTGACTGATTACCACAAACCTTGTGTACCCACCTGTTTGTGACAAGGCTGTTGCTTCCACTCTCCCAGTCACCAGTAGCTGATGTTCTCAGTAACTTGTTCTTGCTTGTATCCAGTGGTACAAGCAGGTAGACCATGAGGTTAGCAAAATGAATTGCCTGACTGAAAACTGTACTTTCCTCATTCTGGACTAGCTCCTGCTGCATTTGTTTATTAAGAGTTGGCCACAATCGCAACTGCTCAGCAGCAAGATCCATTGCTGTCTTATCTTGGTCTGGACCTACAGAATTTTTCTCCTAGAAGACATATTGAAAGAAATATAAAGGCAAAGAAGAGATAATAAAGGTAAAACTTAAAAACAATGTTTAGTCAAAACTTTATTTATTAAATTGTTAAACTTCTCCAGTTATTTAAATTCTATATTAATTTAAAAAGAAAAAGCAAATACCTACACTCAATAGGGTTTAAGGAGAGTTATGATTATAGCAACTGAGCTTTGAGGGCGGTTTACTGAAATATGCAAGTAGCACAATGTGGACCTATCTAAATAACATCATTTCTTTCTAGATCCTTTTTATGCTATACCATGTTCCTTCAGTGTGCTTTACTGATTTTAACATAGCTGCTCTCCTCAACTTATCCACTTAGCTCACATAAGAACAAGCATAAATCAGACTGAGAAATAACATGCAGCTCATTGCTTGATGCAGGTGATACTCTCCAAACTCCTAGGATGTCCAGGTGAGGCAAGCTTTTATACAAACAGTTTCCAGACCAGCTGAAGCATTCGTGTTTTTACATGCTGGAATCCAATTCTAGCATTTGCTTGAAGCAAACTAGGTAGATGGCACATAGTCATATTATATTATAGCCTGAGGAAATTAGAATAAAGGAATCCGGCAGCTGATATCGTGACCTAACACCTGTTGTTATATTATTAAAGAACTAGGTATCTTGTAAAAGTTTTTTTTTCATACTAAGTTAAAGTTGAGCTAATTTTCCATATAAACACATGTGAGGGTCAAAGTAGATGCTTCCTTGTAAGTTCTACTATTCTTCACATTTTTCCTTACATAGTGTCAGACTGGAAGGGGCTCCCCATAACACAGTCCCGCAGTCCTTTTCTCTTTATCCCTGATGTGGCTGACATGCCTTTTCAGTTCTTCATTCTGACTACATTTCTGGGAATATCTCTGTTTTACTTCCTCTCTTTACAATGCTGTATGACTTTGGGTAGCATACGCTTTTCAGTCACATAGTTGACAATGATATTTTCATACAAGTGAGATTACAAATAGCTCTTTACTATGTGTATGTGCTCCTTCTTAAAATAAATAAATAAATAAATAAATAAATAAAATCTTTTAGCATGCTGCCAGGCTTCCCATTATACTTTCATTTTTGTATTAGAGATGTACTTTCCTCCTACTGAGACAGACAATTTGTGTTCTGGAAATCTGTCCAGTTTTAATAAAGCACACCAAGTGCCATTCAACAGAAACCACCCTAAGGTTTGGTAATAATCTAAAACTGGAAACTAGAACTGTTGCTGGTTTATAACATTGTTATATGGTAAGTTACTACTCTCAGGAAAAATATATACCTTAAAGTGTGGAAAATTATACAGAAAGTGGTTGTTTGAAAAATCATAAGAGCAACATCAAATTATAATGCTTTGCAGATAAACGTAAATTCTTGTTATTTTTCCTGTTATTGTATGCTGCTTAATATGGGAGAAAATACATAAATTGGAGAAACCATAACTTAGCTCTCTATAACTTAGGAGACAATTAAAATGTGAATAAAAATACTACCTTGATATTTACTTCAATATATTTTCCTACCTTTTGTCTCAACTGTACTGCATGGTTGTCATCTTTGGCTGTAAGATAGAGGGAGCGAACTTGATTTTGCACATTGCTATAAAAGGTTGTTTCCCAAAACTGTTGGTTAGTCCAGATAGGATGGTCTTGTACACAGGTGTAAGCAAACTGACTAACTCCAGGTGCTAATTTCTGAAAGCAAAAAACATGCAAAATTGTCAGATTAGTCCTATTGTTTAATTTCCTTTAAAGGCTGTGGCTTAAGTATTTATATATATAT
>NW_010340712.1:0-19489 GCF_000700745.2 Antrostomus carolinensis | reverse complement strand
AAGGGTGAATCCACCCAAACCACCACAGTGCAGAATAAAAAAATTAAACAACAAGACAAAACAACAAAAAAGTCAAACAAACAAAAAAACCCCAAACCAAAACAACAAAAAAAATCCAACAAAAAAATAAGCAAATCAAGAAAACCTCCCTCTTCAATTTCCTGTCTGATCATTTCCTTGGGTGTCTTACAGATATTGCACTGTGCAAAAATGAATTATTTCCCTTCCTCACTTTCTTCACACCTTTCCTGATTCCATAGATGTCTGTGGATTCCATAGATCTAACAATTCCTTTTTATTTTCTAGGTTTTTATGCCTTTGATCATCTTTGTCACCTTCTCCCTACTTCTTCCAGTTCTACTATATCCTTTCTGAGATAGTGTGATCAGAACTGAACATACTATTCAGAATACATGAATGAAGTACAGTGGTACAAAGCTCATTTGGAGCCATCACTGAATATGTACAGTTAGGGTTATTTTTCCACATGTGCATTACTTTGCATTAGTAGAAATTAAATTTTCTCAGCCATTTTATTACCCAGTCAGAGAGTATGGCAAGATAATCCTGTGACTCTTTGCAGTCAGTATTAGATTTAAATACCCTGTATAACTTTTAACATCTACAAATATTCCATTTTCAGATTACAGGTGAATACCTTGAAGAACAGTGGTCACAGTGTAGCTCATGGGGAAACCATCTGCTAACTTCCCCCCACTGCAAAAATACGTACTCCCACAACTTGTTTCTTTATCTTTTAACCACCTCTAAGATGGGAACTTCTGTACCAGTCAGACCATGAAAATGTGCTCCTTGAAGGAGCAGCCTTTAGATCCACCAGGAAATGATTGCATTGCTCAGTGGGGTAATAAATTTCTTCACCTCATGGTCCTGCCTCGGGAGAGCTGCAAGTGCCTCCAATACAGAGAGCTGAGATCTCCACCAGTGCCTACTGCCCACCTCTACCTTCTCTTCCCACTGGGATCCCTCTGGGATTACTCCAGTGTCATCTATTGTGCAGGAGTGCCCATTCCTGGGGCAGCACTAATGTCTTGTGTCTGCTCCTCACAGTGAGTTGCCATCCCACTCGTGATGGAGAAGAAGGGACACTGGCACCCATCTTCCAAGAAGGGGTCAACAGAGGCAAATGCAAGTATATCATATTTGTGACAGAACAAGAGACAGTTTCCATCACCCACAGTTAGATCTGACAGTGCTAACTAGGCCTTGTGTTGTCCCTGAATGAGAAGGGATGGTGGAAAGGTTAGCTGAATTGGTCAACAGTTGCCTTTTCATGCCATAGCCTTACCATTAGTTACATACCAATGTATACAAGCTAACGCATGTGAGATGAGATAGCCTTCCTCACATAGCTGTAAGGGTTTTGAAATTGGACAGAAATTGGTAGTCCCTAAGAAGTTTCTGTAGCTGTGTTGTCCTCTAGCTGATGGAGATCAGACTAGAGTTGATACCTTGACGTGAAATCAGTTAAATGAAGATGAATTTCAAATTTTTCAGGTCTTTCAGGACAGAGGACATATGTATTAGGCCAGTATTAGAGGTGCTTAATGCAATCCTAACTTCCTACCTGAGCTGCAGACTACTGTCACTTGTCTCAAAGAGTTTTACCTGGGTTACAGGATGTGGGCACTTGAATTGGCTACAAGCAGAACCCAGCAATTAGCCCATTTGGAAGGGGGCTTAAGAACACAATGAGCTCTACTTGTCTTTCAGCACAGAAATCTCTTTCTCAGTCCCAGCTTAAGCTAACCCCCATAGCCACAATCATTATCAATAGTTTCTTTGATAGCAAAGAAGTGTACATCCTGAATTCCTAAATCCATGTTTGTCCACTCTATTTCTCAAATTCTCATACAATCATATAATGGTTAAGGTTGGAAGGGACCTTAAAGATCATTTAGTTCCAATACCCCTGTCATCAGCAGGGACACCTTCCACTAGATCAGGTTGCTCAAAGCCTCATCCAACCTGGCCTGGAACACTTCCAGGGAGGGGGCATCCACAACTTCCCTAGGCAACCTGTTCCAGTGTCTGAACACCCTCACAGTAGAGAATTTCTTCCTAATACCTAATCTAAACCTGCCTTCTTTAATTTTAGAGCCATTTCCCCTTGTTCTGTCATTAACTTTACATTATATTCACATTATGGTGCTTACAGAAAAGATGCACCGTATGGGGCCAATTCTTTTTTATTTTCATCTAGATGGGCATTGATACTCATAAAAATAATTCTCTTATGTTAACAGTCACATGCTGCTGTAAGAGCAAGGAAAACAAAGCCAACATATACTCTTGGCTGCATTTTGCTCTCCCGGGAGGAAGAATGTGTTAGATCTTTACCACATGATGGACAGAGAAATGGCATTGTGTTGACTGAAGCTATTCCTGACTTACACCAGGGAAGAGAGCAAACAGCTGCTCGCAAAGCTGGTAAGGAGAAAAGCAAAATACAAAACAGTTGGAGCTGACAACAGCAATGCTTTGTTTCTGGTCAGCATAATCAGATAGCGACTGCTTCAGGGGTCTGTTCTCCCCTTTTGAAGAAAACACATAGCATCCATGAGCTGCAACAGATCCCAGCAGGCTAAACAGAACAGCAGCAGATCCCCTGATTCTTCCCTTTGGTGTTTTCTGATCCATGATTGCTAATCTTACTCTGGGTTAATTATGCCCATATTTATGCCTCTATCAAAAGCTCCTCATGTTTAACACATTCTCTAAATTTGACTGTGCACCTTTTTTGTGGTCATTTCTGGTCATCTTTTTGTAATAAACTGCAGATTTCTTTTTTTCTCCCTGTATTAGCTCAAGGACCAGTTGAATGACATCTTCTGTGTATTCTTTCAGTGCAAAAACATTTGCCAAACACCAGGGTTATGGCAGCAGGGGTATACAGCCCTACAACTAAGCCAAAAATAATCAGTAAATATTTGTTGAAAACACCAATGAAAAGTGATTTTGACTAAAATGAGCAAAATTAACTATAGACAGAAGATGATAATTTTGGTTGAACTTTTTTCTCTGTTTAGATTAAAAACTTCTTGTTTTGGAAAATTCTAAAAAGACTGGGGGTCTTGTGGGTTTTTTCCCATTTTTCCCTCTATTTTTTAAAAAATATATATTTTATTTCTTAATGCCCTCCAATACCAATAACCAAATTGTGCCTGGAAATATAGGGAATGGGACAGGATTTCAATGAGAATGAGAAAATACAGTTTAACATTGTGATCTGTGGGTAACACCTAATTCTTGACATCACTAAGCTTGGATTTAGGGAATTGACTTAAAAGAAATTCATAGTAGCAGTGATGACCTTTCAGCCTGGTCTGGCCCATGGAAGGACTGGAGCAACTACTATAGATATATCATCAACAGAGCTTTATCAAGAGTATGGATGCTTGTGGTGGGAGAATTCCACCCAAAAAGAGCCAAAGGAGGGGTTCTAACAAGTCTAAAGGAAACCATGAAACCACAATGTGCTGTCAGCCACTGCTTAGGGGAAGAGAAAGGAATTGTAAAAAAGTTTTACATTTCATGGGTGACTGTCAGAAGTGGGAACTGGCTGAGACAGAAAAAGGATTTAATGAACTTCTTAATTTACTTGTTAATAATTCATTAACTATGCAAGTGGCAATTAAGTCCCAGACTAGCTTTTTCTGTCCTTTCATCTTTCAGACTACAAAGATGAACTTTGGCTAATCCATTCCTGGAGATCTTCTGTCTCATTTTAATTTCTCTTCCTCCTTTCATTCATTGCAGCTCTATTTCTACTTTCAATTACATTCAATTCTTCACAACTTCCTCTCCTGGCAACATTATATTATTGCTCTTCTATTTTCCAGTGTGATCCTCCCAGTGCCTACCTGAAATTATTACTTATTTTGTTGCAAGAAACCTGGTTCTTACTCCATCATACTCTTAATTGACTTTTGACCTTCCCATAGCAATCTTCCCTGCCTGTTTGTCACCTTGACCTTTTCTATACCATTCTATGCTCTAGGTTTCACATTCTGCATTTCCCTCTCTTCCCTTGTTGTCTTCCCTAACATATTGCCTTCCTGGAATCCTTGCTCCTCAGCTTAATCAAGTTCTATTTTATTAACCCCTCTTTTGAAGGAAAGGCTGTTTTTTCTGAGTCTGCACATGCAGATGGCATTCATTTCATCTCTCCTTTGCAGAGTTACAAGAGGGCATTGTACGGTAATAAGGAGACACATGAGAAATGCAGTGTGTTTGCTGTGCTCTAAGAGATGGGTTTTCTAGACCTTGTGTGATAATTGATCCTTAGGTCTTAAACCCATAACCAGTTAACTTAGCTATATGCATAGTATTCACTCAGAAAAGGATAAAGGGGAGTGTCAATGTAACATGTTAAAAACACCAGTAGAAAAGGGAAATCATTGATAGTGTAAAGTACTTTCTAGTGTTTCTGTGAAATTCAGAAATAATATTTGGCTATCTTTCATACCGTTTGTCTATTTTCCTCTGCTTTCTTTACTTATATGCAGACATGAAAGATAATTTCAACTCTACTGCACTCTTTCTGTATCTGTATGTAATCGGAAATACAAGCAAATTGTGGTTCTTCTCATGGCTGGATCACACAGACATCTCGGGTGGTATAGATCAATCTAGCATCAGTTGCACAGAGAGATATTATTTATACCAGTTGAGAGTTAGAGACCAGGCTTTTCTCTGCCAGTGGGGAAAAAATAACACTGACTTTCTCCTACTTTAAGTGAAACTGGACAATAACAAGTTCAGGAATTCCCTATTCTAATTTTCCAGGACAGGATTTTCCTGTCTGGGTATTTATACAGCAGCTACCACTGTGGTATCTAAACCCCCTATTGATTTATTAAAGTGCACTCATAAAGCTCTCTCTACTTTTTTCCTTGCTCTGTTATTTTATGTGGTGTTATTGTGGGAACGCGAGGTCAATGGAAGAATGTTTTACATTTTGTTCTGAAAGTGCTGAGGTTTACAGTCACTCTGATGTGTTCCAGAAACAACTATCACAATGTGGACCAGTAGCCAAGAAACCTCTGTCTCCTGCTTTCACGAGTTTCCTTTTAGCCATTCTTTGTGAGGAGTGGAGCTCCTCTGTGTGATCTCTCAAATAACGCTGGTAAATCAAACTGGGTTTCTTGGAAAATGAGAAGCAAATTCTTGAAGTTATGTAGGAAGTAATCAGTGTCAGCTCAAATGTTGGTTTACTTTCAGCAGCTGGTTGTTCAACAGAGGGACTGCTGTTGTCTCCATCAGCTGGAGGGTGTGTTTTGTTTTGTTTTGTTTTGTTTTGTTTTTATTTTTTTGTTTTTAAGCTTGGCAGTCACTTGCCTATCTACAGTTTGATATAGTCACCATTGCCAGGAGATGTGAGGGTGGGTAAGCAGATCTGTCACCCTTTGAAGATGCAGTCAGAGCTCACAAGATGAAGCGCAATAGTGCCCTGGTTGAGTATGAAACATGCCGACAACTTTGGGTGCCCACAGTGCACACAGGGAGTGTGAAGAAGCACCTTCTCTTTAAACATGTGAATAATAGCAGTAATCTTCAATGCAGTGGGAATACCACTGGAAAGAAGGCATTGCCTTCATTTCTCTCAGCTCTAGCCAGAACGAATTTTTCTTCATATAACTGTGAAGTCAAGAGACTGAAAACTCTGAGTATATTCTCTGAGTAGTAGTATTTCAATGAGGTGATCTAGAGGGAAAACCTGCTCACGTGTTTCTGGCATTCTTGTTCATGATATCTGAGAGTCTTCACTTCACAGGGAGGTTGGACAGGATGGACCTGAAAGCAGGGCCCAAATGGAAGTGTGTACAGATGTAATCTGGAATGAAAGGTGCAAACAGTAGTTATGAAAAAGACATGAGGCATGGTCAAGTTGTGATCTTCCACCATCTAAGAGTAGACAGTAGAATCTCAGCTCACCTGTGCCATGTAGGGATGCAGACAATGTAAGTATACATATCATGTTCCTTGGAAGAAGGGATGTTAAGACTCATGCTTTGCAGCACAATTGCTAATGGCAATCACTAACAGCTACAACATCAATCCAAAAAAATTGCTGTGAGTCCCTGACCCCACTTAGTTGTGCAATAACTGATTCCCATCCATTATTTTCCATAGGAAGGGGCAAATGTATCAACAACACACATAATTTCTTTAGACTTTCTTGTCTGTCCTTGAAACCTGCTAGAGTCCTGACCAAATGGTAAATTTTCTGCTGTGGTAGTGAGGATGGATTGGGATGTCTGTAGGGAAAAAACTTCATTACTGGGCAGAGCTGGTTAGTGTAGCACTAGAAAATTTCTGAGCTATGTATATGGGCAACATTACACATAGACATTTTGTATGGATAGAAGCAGCAGGACTGTTATCCAGAATATTTGCCTGAAACCTGCATACTTAGCAAAGCAAACCACCAATATTAAAAATCCATACATATTTTTGGACATTTTAAAACAAAATGAACCAAATCTGGAATCTGTAAAAACCAGTGTATTTAAACTAGAATCTTAATCAGAAAAAAAAACCAAAAAAATACCAGTGCTTATTTTCTTTGGAATTAATGAGTTTTAACTGCAGCCAGCACTTGTTCATCACTGTACTGTGCTGATACTGGAACAGACATAAATATAATCAAACCCAGGTCTCTTTCTTTCTCTTTCCTTCTTCTCCATTCTAACCGATGCTTTTTAATTCAGTCCATATGAATGAAGTTCAACCATTAATTTTGTATAACCTGATCTGTGCCACAGAATAAATAGTACAAAATCTGTTCCCAAATTAGAACAGTCTAACTGAAACAGATATGTGCATTTAGTGAAGCCAAGGCATAATTTGCTTGAACCAATATTAGCAAGGCAGCCAACATATGGGATTTTAAATCCAAAGTACGTCTGTATATGGGCTTTTGTAATGCAAATGGATATACATTTTTCCAAACCACTGGATATTTAGTAAAACCCACCAGCTTCCTGAGTGTCAACTGATACAGTAGTGGATAATGTGCTATCTTTCATTCTTTCATTTTCATGCACAATGAATACCTTTTGAAACTTGTTTGGTTTGATTTATTTTGTTTCTGACAGAAACATCTTCAAAAGAAGAATTCTTCCCTGTGATTCTAAGTTCACTCTTCTGTTTCTTGGGAGTAGTTCAATGTCATAATTTAATCTGGAGGGAAAGTCAAATTTCCAATACATACCTGTAATTATTTTGCAGTCTTCTCTATCCTTGGGATCTGTGCATTCTCAAATAAGCATAGAATTGTACTGCCTAGGGGAATAATTTTCAGAAAACAGGCACTGAGCCAAATCTACCTCAGTTGGTCTAAATAGGGTAACTTATCTTGAACATTAATCTGCATGAGGAAAAAATGTTTTTATCTTTATCTTTGTTGAATATACTAATCCAGAAAATGCTTTTATCATTCACATTTTCAGCTGCTGAAAATAAAGTTCTAATAGTACATTCCTTAGAGATTCTGCTACTAGATGGAAAAAAAATTCAGGTTGAACTGTTTTGGTCTGGTTCAACAAATGAAGAAGTCTGTAGGTGATGGTAATGTTGGAGGAGGTTAGAACTGATGTCAGTGACAATAAACTGTGCAATTGTATGGCTGCATAGAGAAATTTCTTCCTAACTCCAGATGTTACTGTTTGGCTTATGTTTCTGGTGAGAATAAATAGGCAAACCTCCGTGCATAAGTGTTACTGAGTCTGTAAAACATGATCAGAAACTTTGTGCTTGAAGAGACCTTTTGAGTTTCTGCTTCCTGGAAGTATCATATTGGGCTAAAATAAACACAGAAGATTGACCACCAAAAACTTGGATTGCTTGCACTGCAGGACTTTCTCCAAAAGTTCAGTGAAACAAAATGTGAAGCTTCCAATTACTCCAACCAGACTTGGCTCTTCCCCTAAATTTTGATGTCTGGATCATGTTACAGCAGAAGTGTTTTACGGATAGAAGAGTCTCAAACCCAGCTGAGCTTATAGATATGCATTCCAGGTGCTAAATTATATTACACTTTTCCCTCAATTTTGAATGTTGTGGAGATTTCATTTCTAGGGTATAAAACCTACTGATATATCTCATGAATCATGTTTTGCAGAAATTCTAAAGATGATATTTAACTTTATTTTTAACATCACAAATTAAAAGTTCATAAGGGTGATTTTGGTTCAGTTACAAGATGACTGGCTCAGAACTTGCTTGAAGGTAACTAGCACTATGACAATAAATCAATCAATACATCTGTACAAACTCCATCATGAATCTCTATTCTGTGTTCTGCAAGAATGTTACATATATATTATACCACTATATAAACTTTTTCCCTCCTAATTGTTGTTTTTACCTAAAATTGCTATGTACGTAGAATAGAGAAAGTTTTAATTATCATCATCACAAGCTTAAACTGAGCCCAAAACTAGAAATTATATAAAGGAACACATGAACACTCCTTTAATCTTCATTTGTTCTTCATGAAACACAGGATAGTCTCCTGGATACCAAAAGCATATACGTTTGAAGTGATGTTCATCTTACATACTTGCATGTTTCTACTGTGTAAGTGACTTCATACAAACAAATTGTCTATTGTAACTAATATAGATATAGTCATAATCATATGACTTAGCACTGTATTCACTGGACATTCACTAATGCAGTTGCTCCCGTCCTATTTTAGGATGAGATGAGAAATATTCTGTTGACCAGACTGATTAAGGGTTTGCATCAATTGCTTAAACATATGCCTGTAATGACCACTGAAGCAGCACCACAGGCTGGCAGACACAAAAACTATGTGAGACCCACACTGTACAGGAGAGCCAACTGGTCATCTCAGATAGCACTAGATGTCTGTGTTTGTACCTGTGCTTAGGTAATTTAATCAAGTCATTAGCTAACATGTTGAAAAGGATCCCAAAGTGAGTTAATACTCTCGTGTTTTGCAAAATTATTGAGAAATGAGAGCCTTAATTCTTTAAAGAATAGGTAGACTAACTAGCATACCTGTTTGGAAAGATTAAGGTGAAATCCTGACCTCATAGTAGCTTAAGGTGAAATTTGTACTGACTTTAGTTCCCAGGAATTCGTTAGTTCTCGGGAAACGACTGTTCTTGCTTAACAGTGTTACACTGACATTATTGGGACTATGCCAGTAAGCATCACAAGAGGATCTGGCCCTGGATTACCCATTTATGGCATGAGGACAAGTGATAATAAGTACAGACTTACATTAAAGAAGGACATTTGTTTCTTATGAAATCAGTTAACAGCCACGAAAACCACTTGAAATTAATTGAAACTAATTGAAATAATGGAGAATTACCTGAAAATGTAGCACAAGTAGGTGAAATTAATTGAAGATAATTGATAGTGACTGGAATTAATAAAAAATGGAAACAAATTGGGCTTAATTGAAATGTATTGAAATTGAATTCAACTCAATAACTCAAAACCTATTAAATTTAATAGAATCTAATATTAATTTTATGCAATGTTTAATAGTAACATAACAGTCTTAAAAGGGATTTTTATTACATGTTTTATTTGTATAACACTATTTTCATATAGCAGAATAAATTTTAACAAAAAAATTATGTAGAATATAGAAACTTCAAGCTCCTTTTTGAATAGCTTTATGGATGTTATGTGATGCTGATAACAAAAGTTCCTGATACAATTTAATAAGATAAAAAAAAAGTCTCATCAATTTTATATGATAGTTGAGGCTTTTATTACAGTTTAATGAGAACACTCCACTCCTTAAGATGTTGGTTTTGATTTGATAAATAACTCCTTGACCAGATATTGAATCCAGCATCTGTCTCCTTTGTGACTGCACTGCGAGAACCTTTATTTGTTCTCTCTAACTATGAAGCATTTTAGGTCTTATGAGCTTCTTTACAGATTTCCTTCTATCACTAGTGTCTTTGCCAGCTATCTCCAACTCTCAACTTTTTTCAGTTGAAAGAATTAAATACTTTTTCCCATAAGCCTGTTAATAAACCTACTCATCTCAATGATTGAATTATACTTTCTGTGGATGTGTGCTCTTGCAGTAACTTTCAAGAAACTGAGGGATAATATGAAATGCTTTTTACCAAACTGGCACTGAGATCCCATTGTTTCAAGAATGTGAAAGATTAAGAAACCAGAAAAATCAGCAAAAAAACCCAACCCAACCCAACCCAACCCAACCCAACCCAACCCAAACCAAACCAAACCAAACCAAACCAAACCAAACCAAACCAAACCAAACCAAACAAAACTTTAATTGGTTATTTCTCAAACTAAGAAAACCATCTACTTATGGTATATTTACAGGCTTTAGTTCTAATTAAACTCGAATGTGTATGCGTGGTGGGAGACTAGTACCATTCAAGAAAGCTGAAAAAGCAGATGCTACTTAAAAAAACCCCAAACTTATGCCCCTGTAATGACAAAAAAAGGACATGGTTTAAGAAAAACTGTTTGTTTGTTTGTTTGTTTGTTTGTTTGTTTGTGTTTGTTTAGGGATTTTTTTTAGTAAGGACCTACTACTCAATAAAAACCTCAGGGAAGGTTAAGTGACTTTTGGGTAAATAGTTATGAATGCTTAACACATGCCTGCAAGTATCAATGGTGTCAAATGAATCTGGTTTTCCTATTTATATATGTGAAAGTCTCTCATGTTTGTACATATTTACCAATTTGCTGGGAAAATCAGGCAAAGGTAGCAGAACTGAATTCCTTTACTTCATTTACTTCCTTCTTTGTGGAACCTACACAACTGCTGAAGTTGAAATCTAGTTTTAGGAGATAAACAAGGTGTAATTCAACTTACAAACTAGGGAAGTAGCATACAACACTTTAGGACACTGAATGCAGGTTTTTACAAACGTGCTACTGTTATCAGTTCACACTGTAATCATCGGAAATTTAGCCACTGCAGTCAATGGAGCCAATGGTCATTCAGCTGAATAAATGCAGATGTCTTCATTAGATCACGTTGATTAGAACTCTACACTCCACTGAATATCTTGGGGCTTGATTCCGTCCTACACATAGCACCGACTGCCATTCAAAACCTGTTGGGGATCCAAGTCATCCATGGCAGACATTACACAAGATCTACAGGATGCTTGTGGTCAGCTGGAGATCATGTAGGATGCCTTAGGACATCTCAAAGAGTACTCGGTACAGTATGTTAAAGCTACTGAATCATGGCCCTGACAGTAATGGGAACTTACACACCCAGGTCACATTTATTCATATATATGCCAATGTCTAAATTTATGTACAACCAACAAGTTGAATCATACTCAGTTGGACCTGGTAATTAATATCAGAGTAGAGGGTAATCTATGTATTTCAGTAATGTGGAATGCACTCAGCAGTCATTAAGTGGATCTTGGTGACATTTCTAAAAATAATCTTGCATTAGTTTTTTTTTGTATGAGAAATTGTAGGGATGCATTCTGACGAGGATAAAAAGGAAGTAACTGAAGACCTGAGGGAGAAAAGAGGAATGAAAAAAGAGAAAAGGAAAATAAGACAGAAGAGGGAAAGACAAAAGAAGGAGCTAGAAGGAAGAAGAATGGGTTGAACAGATACTATGCAATTGCCCTCCTGGACATACAAGCACAGGTTTCATGTATTCTTGCACAAATCCCCAACAGTTTGGTGTGGTATCTGTAACATATATATATATATATATTATGGTCATGTATTATGCTACAACTCTGATGCCATGTAGGAACTAGGAAAAACTGCCTCCATGTTAAGTTTCCTGAAATGAAAATAGTTTTACTAACATTTCTCAGGGAAGTTCTGATGGGAAGCAAAGCACATTGTGAAGCTCTAGAAAGAGAGACGTGAAATGCACCTCAGGAATGAAACCTAAAAGTGAAATCCATCTATCCCCATTTGTCATCGTGAGTAAGTTAATGGCCTGATCTGCCTGATGCATAACAGCAGACAAGCCTTTTTGATTTACTGATTATCTGGATGATGTTTGAACCACATACGCTGCTAGGTAACACTATGGATTCTCCCTGCCCCCTCCAGCCCATTTACCTACTTGTGGCTTCCTGCTGAGACTTGATTTCCTTTGATTAAGCACTTGAGTTTAGTTGTAAAATGGAAACAGAAACACGAGACACATAATCCCTTCGAGCTGAGAGAAAATACCAAGTGGCTCTTGGATGGGAAAGAGCACAAAAATTGATTTCCATGTCATCTGCTTTTGACTTCAGTCAGAAGCTTGCAGGATGGTAGTGGAAGAGGACAATAAAGTGAATCCTTGCAGAGTTTAAATAAGTCTGGGTAACCTGTTCCAGTGCAGCACTGACTTCCTACACCACAATCTCCTTCGAGCTGAGAGAAAATACCAAGTGGCTCTTGGATGGGAAAGAGCACAAAAATTGATTTCCATGTCATCTGCTTTTGACTTCAGTCAGAAGCTTGCAGGATGGTAGTGGAAGAGGACAATAAAGTGAATCCTTGCAGAGTTTAAATAAGTCTGGGTAACCTGTTCCAGTGCAGCACTGACTTCCTACACCACAATCTGTGACTATTTTACCATCTGTTTCCTCTGGAACGAGTTTTTTAAAGAGTGTAGTAACGTCATTTTTGGAACTTAAATCAAATAAGCTGCTAGTGGATCCTCTTGCAGCGCCCTCCTCCTCAGAGCAAACAGGCCCCACTACTAAACTTGTTATAGGTCATGTTACCCAGAACCCAGATAATTTTATTGTTCCCTAGTGGACCTTTATTTTTTCAACAACCCGTTTTAGCTGAGGAACCAAAAAGTGTGCATAATAGTTGCCCATGCAGTTGCCCATCAGATTAG
Source organism: Antrostomus carolinensis (assembly GCF_000700745.2). Taxonomy (NCBI): domain Eukaryota; kingdom Metazoa; phylum Chordata; class Aves; order Caprimulgiformes; family Caprimulgidae; genus Antrostomus; species Antrostomus carolinensis. The sequence continues at coordinate 6,615 of NW_010340712.1, read as the reverse complement.
TCACTGGTTTAATATTTTGAGGTCTTGCATGAAATAAAAAATGTCTTAAAAAAGAGGAATGGATGATAATTGAAAGGACCTCCGACTATAACAGATGACAGAGATGTGTCTAAATAGAGTTTGCACAAAAATAAGTCGATCAGTCACAGACAAATAACATATTGGATTCTGATGATAAAAAAGTTCTTTCCCCCATTGCTTCCTAGGAGAAAGAAAGAAAGAAAAAAAAAAAAAAGAAAGAAAACTGCAGCAGGTTTATCAGATGCTCAGAATTCCATTTGCAGACCTATAAGAACATTTGGGAGGAGGATAAGCCTTGAAATAAGAATCGTGAATGTGCTAAATCACCTAGAAATATATACGGCAACAGTTTTGTGAACAATAAAAGCATGTTACAATTTTAATGCATTTCTCAGTCTAGTCTGATTTTTTACAAACTCTCTTTGATTGACCAAGAAGATTTCTGAGGAGATCAGTTAACTTCTATGAATAGCTCCACTCATTCAAAATTGCTGTTTAGATATTCTGAACTGTCACATCATATCCTAGCATGAAAATAAACTTTTGCCCTTTCTTATAAATCTTGAATTACATTATAACACAGCTCAACGTTATTCAGTATCAGCTTTTTCCTCCTTCTTCGTCTTTTCATTGTATTTATTTATTTATATCCTGATAATAACATCCTTGGGGGCATTGTATAAGCAAGGCATGTATCTTGGTCTCCTCCTTTCCCCAGGAGTGCAATTGCCTTGCGGTAATTATAAGATGTCGTATGTTATTATGAAGGTGCCTTATTGCTCAAACACATCTAGGGATATCTGATAATGTAATTACTTCACCTTATAAAACTATTATAAATCATGCATGGGGAACATTTTTTTCCACAGTGAAGCTGTCTGAAGAATTATCACATTGCATGGAATGGGAATATCATGGTATGGCTAGCATTATATTCCCTAAGCCCACAGTAGGCAATGAGAGTATTAAGATGAAATATTTAACATGAATGATTAAAGAAAACACATTCAGAAAGCATGACTCCTTTCTAAAGGTCTAGGAGAACAGATTATCATCTCAGTGAGAATATTATGCACTTGTGCCTTCTGAGACATAAACAGCAGCTGTAGATTTGCTGTTTCTCTTTTTTTTCTTGACTTTCCTTCTTCCTCTTTCTCCTCCTCCTCCTCCTCAGTTTTCCTGAGTGCAGTATAATTGTTATAAAAACAAATCAATAAGCACTTGAAACATTGGCCATTGTACAAAGAATTGTGCTTCTATTGCCCATCACTTTAATAACATCTAATGATTATTTCTCCCTCTTTCGGCCTCTGACGTTTCCCAGCACTTTATTGATTAGAGCTTGTGACAGCATTCTGATTATAATTAAAAATCACCAATGGCCAAACAGAAAGCATTTCTACTTAGCAATAAACTGAACAGATGATCACTAGATTAGATGATGAGACCACAAAATATTTCCAATAGGACTGGGTAGAGAATAATTGAAAGTTACTTGATGAGTCAAAATTCAGTAGGACTTTACTGAGTAATCTCAGATAAAAGCTTTTGTGTCGTAAGTAAAGAGGCCCTAAATTAAACTCTTTCACACTCAGGGTTCCTGTTTGCCACAATGGACCAATTTTTGAGATTTTTGGCCTGAAGGTGGCAATATACCCCTCCAGGATTCACTAAAAACAATACAAGACTAGATCTGATAATGTGACAGGTAAGTGTGTACCATAGGAAAAAAAAGAGAGAGGACCTCCTTTGGCGGTTCCTGACAGTGCATGTGCTTCTGGAGACATGACTTTGAGGGCAGCCCTGTTAGATGTACTCAGTGGTGCACGTTATAGAAATAGGAGCTAATTTCCAGACAAGGCAATGTGAAATGGCTGCTATGAAGCTCTCTAGCAGAACTAGGATAAAGTAAGGTAGAAGCAAGAAGAAAACTTGTAACACTGTTGTTAGATAGGAAGGACAAGAATAAGTACCAGTCTAAGTACGGGGATTTGGAACGTAAGCAATTCCAGAAGTGTTCTGACCAAATTCAGCTACAAATGTAGTTGATAAACTAACATTTACACCCTTAAGAAAAAGGAAGCAATTTAATTTAATGAGGAGGAGTGGATAAATATTATAGAGTCCTGAACAGTTTTTCTTACACTTGCTGCTTTATGATCTGAGAGTTTCTTTCTCTACTCATTAGCTACTCATTTCTCTACTCATTTGTCCATAATAAATATCTACATTTGAGAGGATAAATTTTAGGTACTGCAATGTGTGCTAAATCTTTTATACCAAACTGTTATATTTCTTTCATGCATGTCAAAGGCTGCATTTTAAGAGCCTGAATTTTCTAAATGTTCTCCACCCTTTTATCAAAAATTCCACACAAACTGATTTATAAGATGCAGTGGGAACTGATAAATGGCTTCAGCTTTGTCATAATATGTTGAAAAGCTCATTTATATTCCTTCTGGTTGTTAAACTTGCACCAAGCTCAATTGCTAAACAAACATGAGAGAAGATAGTGCTTTTAATTTTATGTCCTTCTTACATTACTGTATGTCCTCATCAGTTTGGAGGACTCTCTAGGTGACTCTGTGGAACTGGACTGAGTGAATCACATTTTTCTCATAATATATGCAACTGCCCTGGGAAATAACGGTGAGTGCATTCATCTGAATCACCCTTCAAAACAGCCACCTTGACATATCTCAACTTTGTGTTTAAGTTTAAACATTGCACAAGATGATTTCTTAAAAGGTAGGACAATTGTCTTTTGTGGTGAGGAAGTAAAAAATATGGACCCAATATTAGTCTTCATACTGTCTTTTTGAGCTTGCATGAGTTTTTTCAGAGTCATTTTCAGGCACATAAAATGGAGTCAGTATCCTACTTATGTTACTTTATACTTGCAGTTTACCATATATTGACTGGAATCAATAGCCTGCTATCCCTTATGCTTTCAACATGCTACTTTCCTTCTACCCTAGGTGTGTCCAGCTCACTCAGAATGCAACAGCTATAACCCAGGAGCTATCCTGTGCCATCAGCCCAGCAGCAGAGCCTCTCTGATGTTGAAGTATACTCTAGATGTTGGTACTGTAAAAAGTACTCACCACCATTATCGTCATCATTATCATCATACACAAATGGATGAAAAATGTCTGTGTAATGCAGAGCTACACAATAAGATACTTAGCCCTTTTCATTGTTATTCGTATATACAAAAGTGCAATCATTGTCTATTTTATCAGGTTGTGCATAATCAGCTGATTATCTTTTTTTTTTTGCTCTTTTAGACTGCTTAACACACAATTAAGTATGAAGTGTAATGCATTTCTTTGCTACTGCAGCATTTTGGAACTGCTTCACTAAGGAATTTCTAGTCCTAGTAACTGGCATATGTGTACATATGAGCTCGAAATCTGCCTTCGGGGGCTTCCTCTTTGTCCAGGCAAGGGGTAGAAGGAGTAATATGCAAGTGCTTCTCAAATAGTTGCTGCACTCTGCTGGTCAGACTTGACATACCACAGAAACCTTGTATTTATTTGGAGAGCAAGGCAGTACAGGTATGTGTGCAAATGCACAGGTGGGAATAGAGTAAGCAGCATCAATTCTTCTCCATATATATTATTAGGAACCATTAAATTTTCTGTAGAGTGAAAATTTACCATGAGGGATGAACCTGTGGATCCAGCTGAGAAGGCAAGTACTCCATGTCTCGGGGCAACAAAAAAGGTGTCCCAGTGAGTAATGTTTCACACAGAGCATTGCACCTGTATCTATTCAAGATGAAGTCACCAAGTTCATGAACAAGTGAAAGGCAGAAGAGCCACACTCAACTGATTACTATTTGGGGTAACCAATAAATCATAGAATCATGTAATTCTTTGGTTGGAAAAGACCTTTGAGATCATTGAGTCTAACTATACCTGTTCACTACTAAGCCATATCTCTGAGCACCTCATCTACCCACCTTTTAAACAGCTCCAGGGATGGTGACTCAACCACTACCCTAGGTAGCCCATTCTAGTGCCTGACAATGCCTTCAGTGAAAAAAAAATTTAAAAAAAAAAAAAAAATCCTGATAACCAATCTGAACCTCCTTTGGTGCAAATTAAGGCCATTTCCTCCTCTTCTATCACTGGTTACTTGGGACAAGAGACACACACATGCCTTGCTACATCCTCCTTTCAGGTAGTTGTAGAGAGCAATAAGGTCACCCCTCAGCCTCCTTTTCTCCAGCCTAAACAACCCCAGTTTCCTCAGCCACTCCTCATAAGACTTGTTCTCCAGCCCCTTCACCAGCTTCGTTGCCCTTCTTTGGACATGCTCCAGTGCCTCAATGTTCTTCTTGTAGTGAGGGGCTGAAAACTGAACACAGCACTCAAGGTGCAACCTCACCAGTGTTGAGTACAGGATGAGTATGCTGGTCTTGCTGGCCACGCTATTCCTGATATAGGACAGGATGTTATTTGCCTTCTTGGCCACCTGGGCACTCTGCTGGCTCATATTCAGCCACTGTCAACCAACACCCCCAGGTTCTTTTCTGCCTGGCTGTTTTCCAGCCACTCCTCCCCAAGCTTGTAGCATTGCATGGGGTTGTTGTGACCCAAGTGCAAGACCCAACACTTGGTCTTGTTGAATCTCATACAGCTGGTTGCAGCCCACTGATCCAACCTGTCCAGATCTCTTTGTAGATCCTTCCTACTCTGTAGCAAATCAACACTTCCACCCAGCTTGGTGTCATCTGTGAACTTACTGAGGGTGCACTCAATCCCTTCATCCAGATCATAGATAAAGATGTTAAACACGACTGGCCCCAACACTGAGCTCTGGGAAATGCCACTTGTGACTTGACTCCATCTGGATTTAACTCCAATCCCCACCACTCTTTGGGCCCGGCCATCCAGTCAGTTTTTAACCTAGCAGAGAGTGCGTCTTTCCAGGCCAGTTTCTCAAGCAGAATGTTATGGGAAATGGTGTCAGAGGCTCTAGTAAAGTCCAAGTAGACTACATCCACAGCCTTTTCCTCATCCACTAAGCGGGTAACCTTGTCATAGAAGGAGATCAGGTTGGTCTGGCAGGACCTGCCTTTCATAAACCCATGCTGACTGGGCCTGATCTCCTGGTTGGCCTGTGTATATGCACTCAAGACGACCTGTTCCATGATCTTTCCCGGCACTGAAGCGAAACTGACAAGCCTGTAGTTCCCTGGGTCTCCCTCCAGAACTTCTTGTAAATGGGCATAATGTTTGCCACCCTCCACTCAAGTGGAACCTCCCCAGTCAGCCAGGACTGCTGGTAGATGATGGAAAGGGGCTTGGTGAGCACCTCCACCAGCTCCCTCAGTAACCTGGGGTGGATACCATCTGACCACATAGACTTGTGGATGTCTAGTTGGCTGAGCAGGTCTCTAACCATTTCCTCCTGGATCAATGAGAGTCAGTAGAGTGGTCACATAGGAGAAATCTGCCTCCCTGTTTATGTAACAGAGAGATGGAAACTGCGTAAGAAGAAAAAAAAAAGAAACAAAACCAAACATCTGATCTCTCACTTCATTTCCTAAAGCAAATACAGTCTGTATGTTCAACTAGCTTAAAATCTCCCACATCAGACACCTTCACATTTCTTTAGGTATTATTTGGATGTCTGGAAATTTCTCCTTTTAGTTGATTTCATATCTTACCTCTTCTCTTATGTTACAAATCAAACTAGGAAATGCCCATTGCATACACCTCATTGTCTTTCTGTTTCTCATGGCAAAACTACATATGACTGATGCTGAGTTTTATTAATAGCTGACATAGTACTATCAATTAATGTTTGCTGTGTCTATAGGCTCCTGCTGATTTGAACATGTTGACTATTATGTATGCTGTGGAGATGCTTGCCTCCAATTAGAATTCATGTTGAGAGGACAAAGTTTGAATATGATAGGTCAGCAGTGGCTATTCCTCAACGGACTTCAAAATGCTAAGCAGATGTAAGACCATTGAACTATCATTTGCCAATATTGTCTAGTCTTACATGGTGATACAAAACATCAGTTTTCCAATATCTACATTGCTGGCTCATCTGGAGAAGACATTTTTACCCCTATCTGTTCTTTCTGTGCTCTAAGGAGGTCAGGTATGATCTAGACGAGGACAAAATCAGTGAAGCAATAAGTACAACTAGAGAGACAGACATCAAACAGAGCAGTTCGTCTGCAGCTGTCTTAGAACACTACCTTGGGACTAGTTTTGTGTTGCTGTTTTTATTCCCAAACTTCTGCTGCCCACAGGTCAGAACAGTGCTTTATCTCCTTTTGGCTAGGAACAGTGTTGTTCATATTCCAGACCAGACTAGAGCCTATTTTCCATGTTGGGTTTACTAGCTTTAAGGTGTAGAGTGATCTTTATTAGACACCGTACAAAAATTACAATAGTAAAGTCATAGAAAACATACAAGATATCACTCAATACAAATGCCTTGTATAACCTTTCGACTGCCAGACATGCTTGCAGTGTGTCTTCCTGTGCTTACAGGGTTTTCACTTGAGGTCAGAGTAAAGAGGATCAGATCTTAGATGCTATCACAGAATGTTAGGGATTGGAAGGGACG
>NW_010340711.1:0-17944 GCF_000700745.2 Antrostomus carolinensis | reverse complement strand
AATAAAAATAAAAATAGCAGTGGGTGGGTGGGTGCCCAGCCCTCCAGGACCCCACAGCTCCAGCTTCCCAGCAAGGGTGCAGCTCCACAGCCAGGAGACCCACAAGCCAGCTGGGGACATTTCTGGACGTCAGAGCCCATCCCCATGGTCAGTAGCCACTGTTCCCACAGAGCTGGCCCATGGGCAGGGCAAGAGGCTTTCTGACTCTCTGGTTTCCTCCAGCTGGATCGTGCTTGGGCAGAGTCACTCTACAAGGGGAGCTGCTCCAGGTTTTCTATTTATGGGCTCTATTCATCCCCAGCTGGGTTTCGGCAGTGCCCTGCCATAAAGGTTGCCTGCTTCTCTGTCTTGGCAGCCAGGAAACCTCAGCAGGCTTGAGGAGACCATAGGAAATGGCAAAGCCTCAGGCTCCAGCTCTCCAAAATAAGGTGCAGCTAAATTAATATGGTGTGAGTGACTGGTGAAGTGATGTCACCTTGACCTTACAGTGAGCAGTAGCAGTGGGGGAATAAATGCATCCCTCTGTCCTGGTTTCATCCCCCTCTGCCCAGAAATGCCCCAGCTGGAGGAAAGACAACGCAAAAAGCTGCGGCTTGAGGCAGAGAACAAACACACCCAGGGAAAAAATTGGGTAATACCAAGGGATTTAACACAAAGCCATCATTGCCTCTTATGGCATGAAGGGAAATCCTCCTTCTCTTTATTTTTTGTACTAAAAACACCCGGAAAAACCTCACACTATGACCAGGGGCTCTAAGAAGCATCCCCATCATTTCCAATGAGCTACTTAAGAGATTTGTGAAAATTGATGACTACAAGAACCTTTTGAGTTTCACCTATTTTCAGTGTTTTCCTCTTTCCATTGGTTTTGTCCATAGCTAAAGGGATAAACTAGAAATATAATTCCCATCAAGAAAAGCACCACCTCTCTTGTACAGCAGCATTTGGACCAGTTACTGAAGGCATGGTAGATTCTGAGCACTCATTTGGCCGCTGTATTTCTGTATAACATGGCTCACTGCAATTTCCATCAGAAATTCAAGCTCATCCATTACCATGCCTTCATTTAATCTAGCAGGATTTAGACAAATTCCACTGTGCTATTTAAATATTAATTAAGATTTCTCACTCAGTGCATTCTGCATATCCTTTCAAATAGCTTTCATCCCTCCAAATCTGGGAGACGTTTTTTGAGTAAGTTTATGGCAAACAGGGTCTGGCAGGCGCCAGGGGATGAATGGCAGCCTGGTTGCTGTCTTGCCATCCCCCAGACCCCTTGAGAGCTGAGGAGCCTGGCAAAGCCCTCGTCACAGGGATCAGACCAGGGCAATGGGTCATTAGTGTAATTACTTACTACCCTCTCCATCCTCAGCTCCCTAGGTTAAAAGGTTGGTCCTGGCTTGGGAGATCTTGGATTAAAGGGTTCCTTTCTGTTGCTGGAGCTGAGATAAATCCAGCTCTTTGCTCTTGTTGCTCTGCTCTCTTGTGTAGCCAAGCGCATGTACCCACTCGCTTGCTGGGTTACTCCTCTTGCTTTAAGTTTGTTCAATACACCTGTAGGCATAAGCCCTGCAAATCCATAGGGTTCAAGTGACAGAAAGGTCCCCTTCTGCTCAGTGCCATGCCTCTTCCCCTTTCCTGCTTGGTCAGGGTAGCTTTTCTGTAAGCCTTATTCAGCATTTCACAGACCAATCTGAATATTTATGCCAATAAAGCCAAGGTTTGGGCACACAGAGGGAACTTGTGCACAAAAACCTACATTTTGCTGTGTGCAAATGAAAACCTAACTCACAGGTAAGAGCAAGGGCCGAACTTGACAGCCCTGAGTGGTTGGGGCTTGGGGAATGGGAAGAAGGGATGCAGACAGGGTATCCCAGCGCCCAGCCAGCCACTCTGTCCTGGAGCCAGGCTGTGCCTCCCACATCCCATGCCACGTCTCCCAGCCTGCAGGGAGGACGTGAGAGGCATTCGGATGGAGCAGCAGGCTGAAAAGCTGGGTCAGACAGGGCGCAGCGAGACGACCCTGGCCGGTGCTCACTCTGAGACATGTCCTGTGTACCTTGGCCACGGCTCCAGCCCAAATTGGCAGCCGGACCCACGCCATGTCTGCCCCTCTGTAGTGGCTTACAAGGGGAGGGGATCCAGGATGATTGAGGTTTGGGGACACCCCTGCAGCCCTGGGGTTGTCCCCCATTCCGTGCACCCTGCGCTAGCAGCTCCTCTGTCCCCAGGCTCCCATGGAGGTGTGAACATTTGGAGGAGCAGACACAGGGGCATTGAGCGGGGCTGTGAAACGCAGCAGTGTCTGCCGTGCTCCCGGCCAGCACCACCGAGCTGCCAGAGTCCAGGAGCTGCTGGGACACCAGCCAGGGCAGGAATAAGTAACACCACTGTGGTTCCCCAGACCGTGTAAACAAATACCTGCTCAACTCAGCTCCCCGCCCAAGCCCTGCCCGCTGGCATCGGGGGGATGCACAGAGCCCCAGCCTCTGTCTCTCCCTATGAGCAGGGATAACACCACCTCCACACCCACTGTGGAGGGTGTTCATACACAATCCAGGTGTTCTGGGGATAAAACAGCAGCAAAACACCTCTAAGGTGTCAGGAACCTGCCTGTGAGCAGGCAGCTCCATCCATCCCTTACACGGCCCAAGCAGGACCCACAGGGGTAGCACTTCACATGCTGATGGTGGGAGCAGGGGTCTGGGTGTACATGCATGCACAGAAACACCACCAACCTTCATCTGGGCTCCCCCTCATTTTTTTTGAGATATTCACTTTAGAAATGCACAAACTGCAATAAAGGCTTTTTCCCTTTATCATTTGTACATGGATGCCCATGTTGAGGACTTTCTCCCAAAATGCTTCTCCAGTAGCAAGTTGGATTTTAAACTACATGGAGCCTCTTCTTGTTAACACCTTCATTTGCCAAAAAATGGTTGCTTTCCTGAAAGCTGTTTTTCTCCATGAGGTAGCAAAAACTCCAAAATTACGTAGGGAAGGAGTGTGAAGAGTTTAAACTGTTATTTTATTGAAAACAGAAAGACAGCAGTTATGCTGAAGATGTCCTCAGAGTACTGGCCATTAACTGCACTGGTCAAAATACTCTAGCTGTTACATTTTGGCCAGAAAACTGTTCCTAATCAGAGATGCAGTTTTACCACATCTCCCGATAACACTGTATTTGTCCTGGTTTTATAAAATAGAGTTCATTTCCTTCTTAGTTGCTAGAATAGCTATGGTTTAGTTGCAGTATGGGACTTGTTATGAGAAGAGGGTTGATAAGGTACTAATGTTATTAGTTGCTGCTGGAGCCCAAGGTCATCATGGTTGGGTAGTTTGCAGGTGCAAAGGAGTGAGGCAGGAAAGTGTAGTAATTAGCAAACCCCCAAATTGGCATTTGGATACACCAATGAGATATTCCATATCACACCACGCTCCATTTATTAACCAGTGTTGACTGGAAAACAGGGGTATTCTCTCAGGTATCACTCAGGCTCACTCTTCTGAGATTGCAATTTCAGGGACAGGCTTGGCATCAGTCAGTGAGCAATTCACTCATTTGCATATTCTATTATTGTTATTATTTTATTTCAATTAATAAATTGTTTTTAATCTCAACTCATGAGTTTTCTTACTTTTACCTTTCCAGTTCTCTCCTACTCCTGGGAGGTGTGGAGTGAGAGAGCAACTGTGTTTGGCTGAGTGAAACCCCCACAGTGTTTTAGGAGGGGAAAAGAAGTTTTAAAATTGGTCAGTACCTGCTTGTTTGACATTTTGGAAGGATCCTATTCTGATGCTTCTTGAATTATAAGCTTTCTTTATTGGAAATGACTTTCTGCTTTGAGATTTTAAGCAATGTTAGAAACCCCTAAAGCATAAAAATAACTGGAAAGTGCCAAAACCTGGAGCCAGGCTGCCTTTCTTTGCAGCCACGCAGCTTGCAGGTGCTGTGGGGTTTCAGCACACCAGTGGGGTTGCAGATCCATGGCAGCCTTAATAATTGTGATTATGGCATATAGGAAATTCCTTTTGAAAATAGCACTACGTCTCCAGCTTGCTTTGGTTTGCCAGCCAGAGCTGGAAACACACCTGTAACCACCCCAAATCCCGGTGTAGGCAGACGGGGGGGCTGATTTCCAGGCAGAGCTAACAGGAGAGGGCAGCAGAGATTCACATTTCACAGAATCAGAGCCTTGTAGGGGTTGGAAGGTACCTCAGGAGATCATCTAGTCCAACCCCCCTGCCAAAGCAGGTTCCCTACAGCAGATTGCGCAGTAAAGCATCCTGGTGGGTTTTGAACATCTCCAGAGAAGGAGACTCCACAGCCTCTCTGGGCAGCCTGTCCCAGGGCTCCGACACCCTCACAGTCAAGTTTTTCCTCATGTTTAAGCAGAACTTCCTGTGTTCCAGCTTGTGCCCATTGCCCCTTGTCTTGTCCTTGGCCACCACATTCTGGGCTCTGTGATGCTGGTGTCACCAGAGAGGGGAGAGTGACAGACAGGGAACTGGGGACAGCTCTGCAAAACACTAGAATCCTACAGATAAATGCAGCTCCACCACCCACAGCCACCCCATTCCCACACCACATAAGGAATGCAGACAGACAGACAGCCTGGCAGGTCTGTCCTGGGGTGCAGGCCCTAACAGCCAGGTTGTAGGGCAGGCAGCTGCCCCTCAAAACCAGGCACAGCTACCACAGGAAGGGTTGAATGCAGGCACCTGCTCTTTGCAGGGCCAGGGCTTTGTCCCAGGGAGACCAGAAAGATTTCTCAGCTTTAGGCTGTCCCCAGAAGGTGGCAGGAAACTCAGGGAAGTCCCAAGCTGTCAAAAAGCCCTGTCTGAAGTGATCACAGCCACCTGGCACAGAAGGTTTACTGGAAGGAGAGGGAGAAGAACCACACTCATTTTGCAAACACGCTCATTTTGCAAACAGTTGTTGCAAACTAAGGCATCACCTCCTCCAGCTGTTTGTCACCAGCCCTCAAGACCATGTAAGTGGGCTGCAAAGGTTGGTTAACTACCTTAGCAAAGCCTGGCTTAGCAAAGCCTGCCAGCAGAAGTCCGTGCACTGCAGACAGAGGCAGCAGCTTCCCCTGCCAGCTCTTAAATGTGAGAAGAAGCACAAGCAGCAGTTGCTGCATCTCTCCCCTCACTTCATCAGCCATATGGCACCACTCAGCACCCCCTCCATTTGGCACTGTCACAGGGAACAGCAGCCGTTTTTGGAGAGAAAACACAGAATTGTAGCGTGGCAGCTCATCAGAGCAGGCAGTGGTTGTCTGTAGACCTGCATTTCCATAACAGTCCTGAAAGCATTTTTCTCTTTTCTCTGCCTGTGAAATTCCACAGCAGCAACAAAAGAAGTACCATGCCAAGGTGAAGCCAGCCCCCCTTGCGCCCTGCACTCCCCAGCTGCCATGGAGAAAGGGACAGCACAGCCCCATCCTCAGGGTTTATTAGGTAGAGGGTAGAAAAGCAGCTTCAGGAGCCTCTCAGCTCTGCCAAGGACAGGTACAAAACAAAAGCCAGAGCTGCAGCTGGCAGAAAGCAAAGGGGCTTCATTGCAATGGCAGCACCACACCAGTTCACAACAGCTTCATCAGCAGTATGTCTAGATATTCAAAGCAAAGGCCAAATCCTTCCTCCTGTTAAGAAACCAGTCCCTAGCCTCAAGGGAAAAGGGATTTCTCCAAGGTCACATAGGATTTCTTTGCAACAGAGCAGAGCCCCCAAGGCCCAGGCCAGCATTTTCACAGCACAGGCAACACAACTTTCCAGAGCTCTAACAGAAATCACAGAGGCAACAAACACAGAACAAAGCAAGCCAGCACTGCAAATACACTGAGCAGCAAGCTGAGGACAGAGGCACCCCACGCCTTTTCCCCACAGCACCCACCAGACTCCTCATGCACCATCCCCATACAGCCCACCAGGTCCTCACTCTCCCAGGGCCACTAAAACCACTCTAGGTTTCAAGACAAGGAACAATTTGGTAACCCTCATCTGCTGGAGCTGCTCCCTTGGTGCATTGAGAGTCAAATAATCTGAGATCACAGCAAAAGTCAGCCCAGCTCTCACCCAATACTTACCTGCCCCAAAACCACTCTCACCTTCCAAGCAGAGGGCCTTTTCACCCTTTAAAATGGGAGTTCAGTTTGACAAAAACCACCCGAGAAGTCCTCATTTAGCCATTAATTAATCCCTCAGCTGTGCCCTCTGCATCCATAGGCTCTCCTGCCCTTTTCCCACCTGGTGCTGACCCCATAGCTACAAATTTCAGGTCCAGCCATTGTGGGGGAGCAAGGTGGGTCTGCTGCCAGTGGGTACTGGGGAGTTTCACTGCACACAGGGATGAGGGGGCAAGCACAGGCTAAGGAGAGCTAAACCAGCCCGTTTCCTAATGGTGGGGCAGAGGGAAAGCCATGCACTGCTTAAAAACCAGGACTATTTCCTTGCAATTTGTTGACTTGGAGGTTTCTGACAAACACCGGATGCTGCAGATCTTAAAAACCCAAAACTGCTGATCCCAAACTCCATGACTTGCCTGGAACTTACAGCATCCCCGTGTTCACAGGGATGCACGCAGCCCCTGCAAGCAAATCCAGCTTTTCCCTTTGCACCGACGCGAGCTCAGACAGCTGGTTGGGGATGTCTGTGTGTAGCAGGGCAGCTCCCCAAGGGTGGAGTTTGGGGGGAATTCAAAGATCAAGCTCAAGGACATTTCTATGAAGCAGGTAGAAAGCAGAAGTTTCCAGCACGTTGCAAAATGGGGACAGATTTTCTTATCCCCGCCCAACCTTTATTCTAATATTGTTATTATGCTGCAATACCTCAAAAAAAACCAACAAAAACAAACAAAAAACCTAACCCTTAATTCTTGTGAATTAAGAAGAACTGAGGCAATTCCTCAGTGTTGCTAGCGGCAGCAACACAGTATAGAGGGAGACCCTACACAAGGTTATTCCCTCATTGATGGACTAAAAAAAATGAGAGATGTGCCAGTTGGAGGGGGCCAAGAAGGGTGTCAGTGATGGGGAGCAGCCCCAGCAAGGGGCTCAGCATCCCCATCCCACAGCAGCGCATTCCCCAGAGGGGACAGAAAGGAGGGGACACAATAGGGAGGTCATGTCGTGGTCCCATGAACTGTTCTGGCAGCAGAGCCGATACGATGTGTTTGCACCAGGATGTTTTACTTATGAGACACATCTCACTGACTGCCAGGAACTGCTCTGATTCAGCTGAAATTTTTCAGGCCTTTTGATAACTCAACCTATTTGGGAGGGAGAGCTGCCCTGGGTCCCGTCCAGTTCCGCCTCCTCTCCCTCTAGTGAGAGGAAGGTACTTTGCCCTGTTTAGCAAATCAAGCATTTTTTCAGTCATTGAACCCTGGGTTTGTTTTCTTTCCAGTTTGGCTGGGAAGGTGTAAATGCTGTCAGAAATCTGAAATACAAGCAAGATTTTTTTCTTCTTCTTCTTTTTTTTTTTTTTTTTGACACAAAATAACTCGTGCTGCTTTTCTGCTACCCTTAGGTTTGAACTCTCTTCCCACAAACGTGGCTGTGGGGATGATCTGGGGTTTATTCTGGGAGGGAGAAAATGGCTCACAGCCCCCACAGAGTCCCTCCAGAGAGCCCCGTACGGGGTGGCAGGCTGGTGGTTTGCTGCAATCCCCCACCTGAAAGGAGGGGTGTGGTTTTCTGTGGTCCCTCTACCTCTGAAGGAGACAGACAGGCTGGGCTAAGATATGTTCACTTCATTCTTCCGAGCTGGAGGGATATTAATATGAACTCAAACCGTCTGCCTGAATTAGCATTTCAGGGTGAAGTCATACAAATCACTAGGGTTTATTTATTTCTTTGTGATTCTTAGCAAACTCAGCATGAAAAGAAAGAAATTGGATCCACTGCTGAGGAAAATACGGGAAGGGCGAGGAAATGGGCATGACAGGGACAGCTCTAGGAAATACTTTTGCAAACAGTTTATTCACTTGAAAATGTGTGTGTTGGCCAACAGTAAACAATTAGTGAAATTCGGATCCTGGTGGCATTTAGGTGCCAAGAAAGACTTTATGACTTGGACTTTGAGGCTTTGATGACCTGTGCAGGGCACATCATCAGCCTGGGCACTGCCTGGTTTGGCAGACCCTCTCTGGGTTTTCTTTGCAGCCACGAAAGGAAGAGCCTCACATTTTATTACCATGTTATTGCAGCAAAGCTGGGGTGCTGGTGCACGACTGGAAGGAGAGGAGCAGGTCTTGGCTCCTGTCCTAGGGCACAAAACCCACATTGAGAAATGCTGCTCTTTGGGGAGGAGCAGAGGCTGCCAAGGTTGGGAACCTGCTACAAGTCAAAGATGCCCATAGCACAGACTGGTACCAAAGCCATTATTCCAGGGTCATTCCCTGGCTACTTATTTTAAGGAAATTTTCCCAATGTTAGAAAATGTCTTCAGAGTTGCCCAGGCAAAATCATTCCCAACCAGTCTGGGGAAAAGACAAATGTTCCCTTGGCTCGATCACAGAATGATGAATTAACCCACAGCTTCAGTTCCCCACAGGCAGGAGTGCTCTGGAGGGGGACAGAGGCCACAGGTCTGGCTGTGCTGTGTTCCATGCTCCAACCCTGCCAGTGAGCATCCTTCCCCCTTAACATGCCACCTAGATGCAGGGCATCACTCTAAAGAGAAGTCTCAAGGTGTACCAACATGATCTGAAAGAGCTGCAGCATCTGACAGTGCTTTTGGAGAAGGTCAGACTCCCTTTGGGACTACAAGGGAAGCAGAGCTCAGCAGAGGAAATCCCCAGCTCTCTCAGCAACAGCAGGTCATTATCTTCGTCAGCTGATGTGGTTTGTAAAATGACATCCCCGAAGACCCAGAGGAGGGATGGGGCAGGTGCAGGGCAGTGAGGAGCTGGGAGGTGAAGGCAGGGAGGAAACGTGGCTTTGTGGAGTCAGGCACATGCCTTCTCCAGCCCAAAACCAGCCCTCGAGCGAGGCACTGCTGCTGCCCACACCGCTGGGGAATGATTTGTGGTCCTGGGCTGGTGGAGGAGACTCACAGGTTGTGCTAGAGGTAGTCTTCAGTGGAAAGGATAACAAAGATCAATCCAGAGTTTGCACAGAAAAGTGAGGGCTCAATCTATCTCTGCAGGTCACAGAAGGGACCAAACCCAGGACATCATTGCTTGGGAGAAATCTCCATTGCTGGGCCAGGATGAGCCCTGGGGAGATGCTCTAGCACTGGAGGCCTGTATCCCAGCCAGCCGAAGCTTGTCTGGTGCTGAGAAAGAGCAAAAGGAGGGACCATGTGGCATATTTCTGACCCAAGACACCCCATCTCCTACTGTCACATGTCACCAGATGGCACTGCCGCCTTCAGCTGGACGAAGTGATGGTGCTGGTGGTGCTATTGCAATATTCCAGTGGTTCAGATACGAGCTGGGGCCACACCAGCTGGAGGTGGACGACTCGGCCAGCTGCCTGTGCAGCCCCTGGGATGCAGGAGCACAGGTGATGCCCTGCTGCAGGGAGCGAAGCCCTGCACCGAGCTGCAGGTCCAGGGAGCAAATCAACCTGGGCCTCTTTAAACATGAAAGATAAAACATAACTGAATAATTTTACAATATATTTAGCCCATTTTCCCACTCATTTTCCCTACCAGCAAGTCCTCACTTCTTCCTCAAGCACAAAGCAGGGAATAAAGCAGCTACCGTTGGATGGACCCACCATCGATGGAGAACCAGGCACCCGAAACCCCAGCACCTCTTCACACCCTCCATCTGCCTGCCCTTCCCTTCATGCAGAAAGATGCCAGAGGGGAAGGAGGAAGCAGGCAGGCTGGGGTTTCACTGGCTCCAGCACTCAGCACAAATTAATAGCAGATCAACTGCAGGGAGGCACAATTTTGTAGTAATTTATTTTGTTTTAAGGGCCTAATAACTTCCAGCTGGTGATTTGTAAATGAACTGGCTCCTCACAAAAACCTGAAATGAAGCATTTGACACGGAACCCTATTTTGCTAAGCCTGGAATTTAACACTTGCATCTCAGCGGAGGGAAGGGAAATGCAGAGGGGAGACCAGAGGAAGGGAGAAACATCTTTTCAACACTTACTAATGAACCTCTTAAGGATGGGGAGTAGTTGAGCATGTCTGCACCCAGCCCATGGACCTCAGCGCTGATGGACCCAATGTCATGAACAATTACACTCCAATGCATCACCCGTGGCCACCATGATGGAGAAGACCTCTGCATACCAGCAGACACCTCCACGATGCTGAGTGACTGTGGCTGCTGCAATCAGAGCACTCAACACCCCCAGTAAAACACATCAGCCCCCTGTTTGTGTGGTGGGACACTGTTCACACGCTGCAGGAGAGGGGAGCTCCGGGATCCAATGGAAACTCCACCTTGCTGGGATCACTTGGGCTCAGCACGCTGTTGATTTTCTCCAGTGATACCATCCATTGTCTGGGCTGAAGCATCATTAAGCAAGTACGGCCCCATCCATGGGGATGCAGATTGTGACCGATGCTAAGAGAAGGGAGAGCTGTGCTCCCCAGGAAATGTACAGCTTCGAAAATAAAAGCCACCTTTGTTATTTCAGGGAAGGAACAGAGAGAAATAATAATTTTCTCCTAAAACTCGTGTCTCAGTAAAAAGTGCAGTGATATGGATGTGCTCAGTTAACACCCGCAGCAGAAACACTTGTTTCTGGGGCTGAAATATTGGCCCCTGTGAAAAAAGAGACTTCTCTGCAGGAAATGTCAGGGAGCATCCCAACATGTCATACTTGCTCTGGAATCAGAATGGTTTTCTGAAAAGGCAAGGTTGCAGGAAATTGCGAGGCAAAAAACAAGCCCTGCATCCCATGCAGGGTGCGGGCAGTGGGATGCCAGTAACGTGGCTTCGTGAGAACACCCCTTCTCCACCTGATAGGGTGGGGGCCCTGGCAGAGGCCCTGACTGTGTCCTGAAGGGCCGGGGTGGGGGCATGGGGGCCTGCCCTGGCTGCAGGAGGACAACACCAACCTGGGGCAGCCCATCTTTGCCCCCAGCCCTGCTCATTGTTTCCCTGAAGGTTCCCAGTCCTGGAATTTCCTTTAGAGGTGCAAAACAATATCAGGAAAATCAGGTTTTCTTTTTCTTTTTTTTTTTTTTTTCCTAAAAAGCTGATGGAGGCTCCCCCTCCCCTACATGGAATAACATCCTCTGCAATCCAGGTTCCCTGTCCCCCTCCACTCGCCCCCGGCAAACCATCAGATCACTCATGGCCACAGCGACACTGGTTTCCTCCCCACTCCCCATGCCAAACTGAGGGCATCAATAGGCAGAGGTATTTTCAGTGGCTTGTCTTTTCAGAAGCCCCACCTTATATGAAAGTGAAGGTTTTTTCAAAGCAAAAGGTTTTTTGTTTCTGAAAAAGGAACTTTTCCTCAACATTTTTGCTCTGAGTGGTTAACAGTCATCATTAGAAAGTGCCGCATTTCCTTTTGGTACCTCACTCAAGCAGTTACTCAAATCACAAGCAGCACCGAAATGAGATTCGGGGTTCCCCACTACACAACCCATAATATCTTGACAATGTTTTCAGTGCAGGTGCTGGGGCAGGAAAGTGTGTGCACATAAAACACGCTGCCATCGGACATGGAGCCCCCCAGCACCCATCTCCCTGCCTGCACTGCCTGCACGGACCAGGCAAATCCCCCCTCTCATGTTTGTGTGCTTGGGATAAACCTCCAACGTGTGTCCCCAGCCCCATTGCCTGAGATAACCCAGAGAAAAAAAAGTAAAGACCCTTTTCTTGCTGCAGAGGCTGACTGTCCCAGGGCCAGGAGAGCTGGGGGCGATGCTATCGGCACCTCCCGGCCCCTCCACCCATTGTGAACAAAGGCAGGATATGTGGCATCTGTCATCTCGCAGCTTTCGGGATGAGGGGGGACCCTGCCCAGGCGCTCCCCCAGTGTTTACACACCAGCAGCCACCGACCAGGCGTCTCCCTGCCTGGCTGCTCCTGCAGCATCGCCCGCTCACCCATCTGCCTGCTCCAAGTGCTGCCAGGGAGGGGATGGGCTGCAGGCACCAAGGTGGCCTTTGGTGCTACCCAAACTATTAGTCAGGGCTTGGGGTGGCTTTCCCAGCCCCCCTGAAAATGCATCCCCATTTCCTGATGGTGGTGGGACTCAGAGAGATGCCTGGAACTCAGCATCGCTCCAGTATCTCCTTCTCCTGTCTTTCCTCTCAGTTATTCTGGCCGACAGCTTGGAGCCAGCCAGTGTTCTGGGAAGGCTGCAGCTAAAGCTCTGCCTGCTGCCTGCCTCTGCCCCTCATTCCCGCTCCCTGGCCAGGCTGCAGACCCATGGGCTAAGGCCCGGCTCCATCCATAAAAGCCAAAGTCTCATTTAAGCTGCCGAGTTTTTCCCGCGGTAACTGCCGGGAGGTCGGGGACTCGCAGGTCCCCAGGGGGCTGGGGTGAGAAGGGGCCAGGAGGGAAGGAGCCGGCTGCTGGCAGCGGGGCAGCCGGGAGGAGCATCCCATCCGGCAGCTCAGCCTGGCGCCCAAAGGGAAGGGTGGGGGTGACATCCTCCCGGGAGGGGGACAGCCGTAACTCATGTGCTGCCGATCTGTCAGACTTCTGTGAATAAACACGTCCAAGAAGCTACCAGATATTGCAACACTCCCTACTCTCCCGGGGTCTGACCTTTCCCTGCTAGAGGGACTGAGTGCTGGAGGCATCTTGGGATGCGATGGAAAGCGTGGCAGGGAAATCACCCCATCCCTGGGGGTACCAAAATGCAGTGTCAAGAATCAGTTTTATTCCCTGTACCTGGGAAATTAAGAGGTTTTTCAGGTCCCTAATAACGCTTCCTTCCCTGGTTTTGCATAAGACATGTTACTCCACACAGCATCTTCTGGGGGGCTCGGATCTAGCTTTGCAACTGAGCAGTCCCTGCCTGGAGGTGTAACCCAGCCCCAGGGCCAGAAAAAAACTAGCAGAATATGTTCAGCAAATAACTCAGGGGGGAAATCACAGAGTGGGAAGTTTTCACGCACAGGGGAAAATTTGCTTACTTTGAAAAAGCTCTGGTTTTGCAATGCAATCACTGGAAAGAAAGGATTTTTTTATTAAAATGCCAGAGCTGCCACTGGACATGCAAGACGTTTGCTTTTGTCGGCGTTATGAAGAAGAAGGTGAGAGAAAGGCAGCACCCCACCAGCCACAGCCACCCTCTGCTCGGCTCTGCCCTGGGCAAGGATGGGGCTCCTGAAGGGCAGGGGTTGTTCCCACGGTCGATATGTCTCACTGAGCCCCTCCAAAGGTGTGGCAGCCCCACCAGTGTCTGCTTTCCGTAACAAAGGATATGTGTGCTCTGCCAGGAAATCCCAAGCCCTGCAGAAACTGGCCACATCTCCATGAACTCTGTTGCCATTTGTGTGAAATGCAATTTTTTTACAAAGACAATTTGTAGGAATGGCCACGTGCTGTAGGAGAGCAAAATACCTCTAAAACGTTGTGTAACGTCCCATCCTCTGGCAATGGAGATGGGCTGAATTTTTCAGTGAACATTCTTTAAGAGTGATAAAGACAGCTGTAACAGCCTGCAGGGCAAAGCCTGGCACAAATTCCTATTTTTTTCATTGCTTTTATTTTGTTAGAGGAAAGCGTGCGCAAAAGAAAACAAAAAAAAATCCAAACACAGACAGCAACCACAATGTCACGGGGTGATTTTATTCACCTGTTCCCATTAAACCCCTTACCATGCACAGATATGTCAGGAGCCATCTGAATCTGGACTGATGCCGGGCACATCCTACCCTCCTTGCTCTCCGGTGCCCAGAGGCTCTCCATGCCCCATGGGAGATGGAGCTGGGCATCACGGGTGTCAGGGTGTCCCTGACCATGGCCAGCAGTGGTAAGGTGGTGCCCAGCTGTCAGGTCGTTTTTTTGGAGTGTCTCTCTCCAGGATGAACACTTGCTTTTCATTTAGCTATTTGCAAGAGAGAGCTTTCTGGGAAATATGTAACAATAATACCACTTAAAATGTCAAATTTCAAATGCCTGGGTGGGGATGACGCCTCTCCCCTGACTTCAAAGGGCAGTGGGTGGTGCTCATACTACACAGACTTTGAAGTTGTGGAAAAACTTTGTTTTTTCTGATGCACTGCCCTTTGCCTTGAGCTGCTGGTTCTCACCACACGGCCATGAAACATCTCATATCTCTGTAAGATCCAGAGATTTTGAGGAGGAGCCCTGTTTTACTCTGTACCATTGTGCAAGCAGAAGCCCAGAACCTATATTTGAATTTCATTGGTTTCAACTCATTTTCTGTCAACTCTTTTTGAAAGCAGTAACTGAAGAAGACACACATTTGCCCAAGGGAAGGGTGGGATTTGCAGTGCAATGGCTGCTCCCACACGAAACTGGAAGCAGCAAAACACAACCACCCTATAGTATAATTTAATGCATTTTAAATCTTTCTTCCTCCTGTGCTTCACTATTCTGCTCCAGTGGTAACAATATTGTCTCATTTTGCGATTTTTTTTAAATTGAAATGTAATTGAAATTCCTTAAACAGAGGGGTATTTCAGACATATCTTTCCTTCTGATCAGAAAGATGCACAAACCGAAGTTGGACAACTGCTGCTCGCCAGCCCCACTGGCAATCGCTGCCACCCATCGCAATGCTGTTATTGCATTTGGGTGCAACAGGCCCTCCGAGGGCCATGAGCTCAGAGGCAACTGCTGCCCTCAAAGATGACGTTGGGTCTTGTGCTGAGCAGTGCTCTTATTTAATGAACCGAGGCAACCGTTAATTTCATAATGCTAAAATTAAAGTTGGATAAGGAGGGGTAGACATTTGAGTCTGATTTACTGCTCTTCCTTCCAAACTGCACAATATTCCAGTAGAAGTTTTTGCTATAAAAAAGGTTTTTGGCTTCTGCATAACTAAAACCAGAGGGGAATGTATATAAAGGCTGCAAAGAGAAGATGTTCAGATTTTATATTCAAGCTTGAAAGGCTAAGAATGGAGAAAATGCATATTTGGCAGCGTTGTTTTTATATTCGTTCAGCTCTCGCTGCAGGGATTAGCCTATTTTTGGCTGAGAAAACAGCTCCTGGATGCTGATAAAGTGGCTGCACTTTGTAACGGCAAAGCAACCCCCTGATTTCAAGCCCAGCCGGGCAGAGAGGAGCCTTCCCGGGGCTGGGTTTAGCTCTGCAGAGCCCTCAGCGTGTCTTTTGCTTTTAATCAGATTAGAAACCAGATGTAAGTTAGTAATAATGAGATAATCAGCCATGGGGACCGTTAACTGAAGGAAATTATATGTTCCTCATCATGAGGAGTGTTTACATCAAGATTGAGGTATGGAAATGGGGCTAATTCGACACAGTCGCGTGTTATTGCCCATGCGTATGTTCCCTCTGGGTATATCTATATGCAACCCCTCCAGATCACCACCTATGCCATGAAGCCCAGCATGGGCTGGAAAGCCCCTTTACACCATGGGTTAATAGCTAGGTGCCATTTTAAAGCATATTTTTCAGACATTTTCAAACTGGAATATTTCACCTGTTCCATTTTGAAACTACGTTTCTTTTTTTAGGAAAAGATAAAAAAAAACCCCACAGCCTGAAAGGAAAAAAAAATAAAACCACAGTCTGTTCTGCCCTGCACTATATTTCATTGGATTTTCATTTTGATCATAGAAGAACAAAGCATTTTCAGTGGCTGTTTTTAACATTTTTGGCCATATTTCAAGTTGGAGATTTTTTTTTTTGTTGCAGCCTGAAAAAAAATTGCAATCACCAGCTGCCTTCTGCTGTAAGACCTAGCAGGGCAAGGTGAGGCTTGGGTTTACAAATAGTGAGCTGGTGGTGGTTGCAGGTTACTGTTAAGGAGAAGCTGCCCACGTGAGCACACGTGTGCACGCAGCCCCCGTTACACGCCGTTCACGGCAGGCAGCCCTGGCAAAGGCCACGCTTCCACACCAGAGATTACACAGCTGGCAACAGGGTGCAGACTCTGGTGGGTGGACACTTGGCATGCAAAAAACATACCCATGTGCCAGCTTATCGCGTGTTTGCAGTAAACTGATAAGGGCAGGTTTCACATTTCACCTGGCAAAGCCGATTTTTATTGTTACAGGCTGTGGGTGTTGAGGTTAGGGGGTTTTCTGACCTATTTAAATTCCACTTGATGCTCTCTCGGGGGGAGAAGTGACCTGCATTTTATTTTAGAATTAACCATCTGGAGAGCTTCACTTGAAGGAAGGCAGGTTGATTTTGCTTCTTTGGCAATTCAGTTAAAATAATTCACTCTTGGTGAAAAGTTGCTCACCTCAAATCTTGGCTCTGTGAGTTTTGGAAGGAAGGAAGGAAGGAGGAAGGATAAAGGCTGGTTAGCTCAGCATGGAGGGCAGCACCAGGAGAGGGTTTAAAGCCACTACTCTTGGTCATCCTTCCAACTACAGGGAGCACTTTGGCATAGAAAAACTCATCTTTTTGATGAATCCCTCCAGGAAACCACCCCAAGCAGGAGAGCTGCTTCCCAGCTGCTGAAATGGTCCTTCCCAGAGCACTAGCAAACCGCCTCACATCAGTGCACCTTCAACTGCCTACAAGGAGGCTCTTGTGCTACCAGCCACCCCAAAAGATTCCCCTGCAGCCAACACAGTTGCTATTCGTCTCTGGTTCTCCCCACCCAAAGCTTTTCCATGGAAGGACTAGTACCAGCAGTACAATATGGGCAAAAGTCCTGCTCACTGCGAAGTAGTTTCCTCCTTTACAGTAAAGGAGCATTTAAAAGTTTCCTGTTCCTCCTGGGAGGTGGAGGGGGTCGATGTAATCTGCAGGCGGCTTCATTGTTTTATTACACATTTTCCGGTCGCTGGCTGTAACAGGAACCCCTGGAGCACGGTGCCCCTCCTGGGCCTCCGCACCCAGCCCGGCAGCTGCTGGCACTGGGAATATCTGTGTCATTGCAATGGGCTGGAGCGTCATTTTCCCCCCAATAAAACACCCCATGCTCCTGCCCCCTGCAAGGGCACAGCTCACAGCTCCAGGTACCAGCACTTTCTGTGTTTCTCCACTTCCACGATATTTAAGCTGGGATGTCATAGGCAAAACATCTTTGCCAGCTGCACAATTAACTATGGTCATATATTTAAGCACCAAGAAGAAAAATGCACCTGCTTTCCCATGCACGTCAAGCCTGTTCTCAGTAATATAATATATGTGTTTATCTATACTCCCACCCCTGTGGTCAGGACCCCCTCCTCACACAAATGAGCTCACAGCTCACTGTCAGCTCACAGCTCCACCATAGCTTCCCAAAACCCCTGTGACCCACAGGTCCCAGTACCATGACTTGAGAGCATGAGATGTGAACAACTGAAAAAAATGCCCTTTGTTCCATCACTTGACGGCCTGGACCTGGAAAGACCGATGGTGTGTAGGGTCAGGGCTGCACCATCAGAAAGTCCCCAGCCCCACGGGGAAGTGGTCCTTCCTGCCTCAGATCTGGACTCTCACTGGGATGAGCCACTGATGGTGATTTCTCAGCACAAAATTGTCCTTGATCCCTCTCGCCCAAAAAAACCCAACCAACCAACCAAAAAGCAAACACAACAGCTGCCTAAAAAAAAAATTAAAAAAAATAAAAAAATAAGAAAAAAATTTGAAAAGATGCAGTCTGTGCTCTGCCCCTTTTTACTCACTGCACCGTGAAAATCAGTGTAGACTTCAATCTGGGGTGAGATTTTTGGTGCATAACCAGTTCTGGGGCCAAGCTTCGGCTGGTCCTCACCCCACTCACCCTCCACTCCAGAACTGGGAGGCCCGGTGCTGCAGGAAACGTCTCCTGACAAAAAAGGGGGAGGTCTCCAGCCAGCCTGGGGGTCCCTGCCTGCATCCCCCCTGCCTTGCAGCGTGGTGGTGGTGGGG